>NW_027195874.1:0-126979 GCF_038502225.1 Cherax quadricarinatus | reverse complement strand
TCGAGAATCAAGACTGACCCGAAACTGTTGTATAGCCACATCAGGAGGAAGACAACAGTCAAAGACCAGGTGATCAGATTAAGGACAGAAGGTGGAGAACTCACACGAAATGATCAGGAGGTATGTGAGGAGCTGAACAGGAGATTTAAGGAAGTTTTTACAGTAGAGACAGGAAGGGCTGTGGGAAGACAGCACAGAAGGGAACATCAAGAGAGAATATACCAACAAGTGTTGGATGACATACGAACAACTGAGGAGGAGGTGAAGAAGCTCTTAAGTGACCTTGACACCTCAAAGGCGATGGGACCGGACAACATCTCCCCATGGGTCCTTAGAGAAGGAGCAGAGATGCTGTGCGTGCCTCTAACCACAATCTTCAACACATCCCTTGAAACTGGGCAACTACCTGAGAAATGGAAGACAGCTAATGTAGTCCCCATATTTAAGAAAGGAAACAGAAACGAGGCACTAAACTACAGACCTGTGTCTCTGACATGTATTGTGTGCAAAGTCATGGAGAAGATTATCAGGAGGAGAGTGGTCGAACACCTGGAAAATAACAAGATTATAAATGAAAACCAGCATGGGTTCATGGAAGGCAAATCTTGTATCACAAACCTCCTGGAGTTTTATGACAAGGTAACAGAAGTAAGACACGAGAGAGAGGGGTGGGTAGATTGCGTTTTCCTAGACTGCAGGAAGGCCTTTGACACAGTTCCCCACAAGAGATTAGTGCAGAAGCTGGAGGATCAGGCGCACGTAAAAGGGAGGGCACTGCAATGGATAAGGGAATACCTGACAGGGAGGCAGCAACGAGTCATCGTACGTGAAGAGGTATCACAGTGGGCGCCTGTTACGAGCGGGGTCCCACAGGGGTCAGTTCTAGGACCAGTGCTATTTTTGATATATGTGAATGACATGATGGAAGGAATAGACTCTGAAGTGTCCCTGTTCGCAGATGATGTGAAGTTGATGAGAAGAATTAAATTGGACGAGGATAAGGCAGAACTGCAAAGAGACCTTGACAGGCTGGACATGTGGTCCAGCAACTGGCTTCTCGAATTCAATCCAGCCAAATGCAAAGTAATGAAGATTGGGGAGGGGCAAAGAAGACCGCAGACAGAGTATAGGCTAGGTGGACAAAGACTACAGACCTCACTCAGGGAGAAAGACTTTGGGGTGACCATAACACCGAGCACATCACCGGAGGCACACATCAACCAAATAACTGCTGCAGCATACGGGCGCCTGGCAAACCTGAGAATAGCATTCTGATACCTTAATAAGGAATCGTTCAAGACACTATACACTGTGTATGTTAGGCCCATACTAGAGTATGCAGCACCAATCTGGAACCCACACCTGGTCAAGCACGTCAAGAAGTTAGAGAAAGTACAAAGGTTTGCAACAAGGCTAGTCCCAGAGCTCAAGGGAATGTCGTACGAGGAAAGGTTAAGGGAAATCGGACTGACGACACTGGAGGACAGAAGGGTCAGGAGAGACACGATAACGACATACAAGATACTGCGGGGAATAGACAAGGTGGACAGAGATAGGATGTTCCAGAGAGGGGACACAGGGACAAGGGGTCACAACTGGAAGCTGAAGACTCAGACGAGTCACAGGGACGTTAGGAAGTATTTCTTCAGTCATAGAGTTGTCAGCAAGTGGAATAGCCTAGCAAGTGAAGTAGTGGAGGCAGGAACCATACATAGTTTTAAGAAGAGGTATGACAAAGCTCAGGAAGCAGAGAGAGAGAGGATCCAGTAGCGATCAGTGAAGAGGCGGGGCCAGGAGCTGAGTCTCGACCCCTGCAACCGCAATTAGGTGAGTACAATTAGGTGAGTACACACACACACACACACACACACACACACACACACACACTCGACCTGGTCCAGCAATTGGCTCCTGGAGTTCAATCCCACCAAGTGCAAAGTCATGAAGATTGGGGAAGGGCAAAGAAGACCACAGATGGAGTACAGTCTAGGGGGCCAGAGACTACAAACCTCACTCAAGGAAAAATATCTTGGGGTGAGTATAACACCGGGCACATCTCCTGAAGTGCACATCAACCAAATAACTGCTGCAGCATATGGGCGCATGGCAAACCTCAGAACAGCATTCCGACATCTTAATAAGGAGTCGTTCAGGACCCTGTACACCGTGTACATTAGGCCCATATTGGAATATGCGGCACCAATTTGGAACCCACACCTAGCCAAGCATGTAAAGAAACTAGAGAAAGTGCAAAGGTTTGCCACAAGACTAGTCCCAGAGCTAAGAGGTATGTCCTACGAGGAGAGGTTAAGGGAAATCAACCTGACAGCACTGGAGGACAGGAGAGATAGGGGGGACATGATAACGACTTGCAAAATACTGAGAGGAATTGACAAGGTGGACAAAGACAGGATGTTCCAGAGACTGGACACATCAACAAGGGGACACAGTTGGAAGCTGAAGACACAGATGAATCACAGGGATGTTAGGAAGTATTTCTTCAGCCACAGAGTAATCAGGAAGTGGAATAGTTTGGGAAGAGATGTAGTGGAGGCAGGATCCATACATAGCTTTAAGCAGAGGTACGATAAAGCTCATGGTTCATTGAGAGTGACCTAGTGGCGACCAGTGAAGATGCGTGGCCAGGAGCTTGGACTCGACCCCTGCAACCTCAACTAGGTGAGTACACACTCACACACACACACACATATCCAGATTCACACATACACTCCCCCCTCCCCACCGACATCTCACTCCTTCCCCTGATCCCTCCCCTCCATCTTTCACCCTCCCCCTCCCCACCTCTCACTCTTCCCCCTCTCCCTCTCCCACCCACCCACTTGTAGACAGCCTGTACTGTCAGAGCACACAGCCTAGCCGTCTGCTATGACTAGTTCATATTTTGCGGCATTCAGGTGCTGCCCTCTGTAGGCTTACCTAGGTCAGTGGGAGGCACAGCCCACCCTCTCTCACTCCTAGGCCGACCGACTTGATAGACACAAGTGCCCCTCCACGGACTGGCTAACGGTCACTCCCTCACACTGCCCGTTGTGTACTCACTCCTATCCAATTAAAGCCAACTAGTCCACGGCCGTATCATTGCTACCTACGCTACCTTCATCGGCACTAAACCGTTGTTCAGCAGTAAGAACAGTAATAACAGTGGTGACAGCGAAGTCAACGGCATTGTGAGCCTCTTCAGGGTGGAGGGGTCAACACCATCGGTCGACGCCAGTCAACATCATCCGTCGTCATCCAACGTACCTGCTGGCCTAAAGAGTTATCTGTTACTCCCAGCGTCTTGACGGGACCTGAGATAGATCTTTGTCCTAGATTTTTCCCACAAAATCTGGACATAGGCGTCACGGCGTCATCTCCAGCCTTAGCAGTCACGTGTTCACCTCATCACCCTCTCTACAGCCCTTCAACACTCTCCAGCACCATTCTCCTGCCTCCTACAGCGTCCCTACGCCCTTCTCAGCTACAAGAAGTAGAGGCGAGGTCGTTTAGTGTGTTGGCTTCGTGTGGCTCCACGCGTGACCACGAGGCAGCTCTGGGGTTGGTCCATACCCTAGACAGCTTGTACACATACCAGCCTTCTCTACAGCCTTCTCTGCTACGCAACGACGTCCATCTCGCCGTCCATGTGTGTTGTGTTCTTCCCAGTTTCCTCCAAGAAGTTCTACCTGGCTTAACCACGTGGGAACCCAGTTGGCTTAGCCCCTAAGCCAGCTCAGAGTTCAGCGTCTACAGTAGCTCGTGACTCATCATAGTGTCTACAACTACTCAGCGTCTACGTATCTCCAGCCAGTGCAGTTTTTTTTGTGTTGCCCAGTTTAATTTTTTTTTTCTTTCCCTTGCTGTTACATTCCCAGTTCATCACCAGTTCTGTTTTCCCCAGTGATTTGTTACAGTAAAACTTACTCGTCCCAGTTCAAAGTCTCACTTAAGCTTGTTTTTAGCACGTTCGAGTAGGGCAGTAAATGTTTTGTTCTCTGTGTGCTGAAGCCGCAGTCAGTGAGCGCGCCCAGACACGCTTGCCAGTGTAAACAACCCACGCACAGCTGTGGTCCACGCCGAGTATCCACGTTCTTCTAATATCTTATACCTCCACAGAGTAACCCCGGTCTTTCCTGTTCTTCCCAAGTCCATTCTGATAATTTTTCCTACGACATTGAAGCCCCATAGCAGTATACAAATGCTACGAGGCGTGTAGTGTTACTAGAGCATCACTGAAAGTTTCAGGACCTGCAGCACCCAGTACCTTCGTCCATCTCCTGCACTCAAAGTTAAGTAAACAGTGACTTACCTAGCATTTCCTAATATTTTGTGACATTATTTCACTGTCCTGCACCAATACAGTTACAGTTACTGAAGCCATACTTCAGTAAATTGTTCAGTGTCATCAGTGCACATTTTGCCACTTTACCTACAGCTTCTTAAATTTTGTAAATTTATTTTTGCACTCCTACATTTTAAATTCCAGTATTTTATTCTGCATCCTTGCACCTCAGTTATTGATTTAAATTGTTCAGTGTTAACAATTTATACAATTTACCTCTCACATACAGTTTTCATGTAATTCCTGTGTGCTGTTATTTTGCTAGTTGCACCTGCAAGTTAGTCACAGATTATTGACAACCCTGCACTGTTTTGTTTGTTAGTGTTTTTTTTTTCTTTTAATAAGTGTAATCTTCAAGTACTTAAGTATTAGTTTATTCTACCTGCAGTGATACAATCTGTGCCTAGCCATTAAACTTCTCTCCTGTTTCCCCATTTATTTGCTCTACATATATTCTATGTTTTATTTGTGAATATTGACCTATGTGCATTGCATTTTGCTATTTTGTATACCCAAGTCATTGAGTGTATTTTTGGGAACCTGCTTATTTACCATTAATTACCAAAATTCCTTGTGAAGTTAATTAATTTTGACCATGAGATTGTGAAATTTTTGTTTTGCCAGTGTACACCCTGCTAACACCAGCTATCCTTTGCCATATTCTTGAATTTAATAATTTGCATTTTTATTAATTTTATTTTGTGTGCAATATAGCAATTCTGGATACAGTGTATTTTTTTTTTCTGTGATTTATGGCACTATTCCATACTCTGATATCTTTGCTGTGCCAACTTCCCTTGTGCAAGTGAATTCCCTTTTTTTTTTGCATTTCAATTTGCAACTGCCAGCACCCACAATCTTTTTAAAGTGTGCTTGCAGCACAGTTTAGTGTTGTGTAGTACCTGATTTATTTTTAATTTTTGTGCAACTTTTGCTACCAGTGTTTACAGTTCAACTCCTTTTCATAAATTTTGTTGCCAGTCTCCTGGTGAAATTATTGACCACCCTTAGCTTCATTTTGTGCACTTCCCTGTAGTACATTCACTTGCATACATCTCTTATTTTGTGTTCAGAGTGTACCACTATTTCCTTTTTATTGTTGTTTTGCTCAAACTATTTCCATCACTAAGCAGTTTACCTAGTACCATGGTGCTGAGTTCTCTCTGACTCTGTTTTGAATTGTAGCCCGTGCATACCATTTCTTGCTCTGATCTGTTTACCCTCTTCGTGACCTACTTGCATTTGAACAATTGATGTCATGACTAAGACACGCAGTGACCGAACCGCTAGTCCAGATTCTGCTGGTGCTAGCAATGGTGCCTCAGCCAGCGTGAACACGCGGCAGGGCATCGAAGCCCCCATGACAGTTGGTCAAGTTGTGGCGCAAGCCTCAACCACCAATGGGCTGGCTCATCGTCCATACCCGACCCTTATTTTTGACGGTCGTTCACATAGGTTAGAGCCATGGCTGCAGTCAGTCGAGACGTCTGTTCAGGCCCAATGTGATAGTCCCACGGACGCACAGTATATTCGTGCTGCTGTTGCTGCAGTGGATCTCAACCAGGATGATATAGGTGCCTTTGTGCGGCTCAAGCACGTTTGTAAGATGCAGTCTTGGCACGAACTTAAGGAGGAATTTAGGCGTTATTTTCGGCGTAGTCGCCAACGCCATTACATTGACATCGTTACCAGCGTCTTGGCCGAATGTCAATACCGGCACGAAAGCCCCCTGGCTTGCATTTGCCGGTTCGAGCAAGCCGCCACGGACTTTACTGATGCCATCAGCTCCACTAAGTGGGTGGATGGTGACGGCCGTATTGATGCTAAAGACATCATCCCCATGCTGGCTGTCGGCATCATGCGGAGGGATGCCGCCCCTAACCTCTGGGTTGCCATTGATGCGCTAGGACTCGGCTTTCAGCATGACGTCCTGGGTGCATATGATGCCATCGACTCGCTCAAGCCGCCTTCCGAGCAAGGCAAGGTTTGCCGCTTTGAGGATGATCCCCTACCCATCCTTCCGGCGCCGTCCACAGTGACCCCGCGGTCGCAGCCGGAAGTCACTTTTGCCGCTGCTGTCAGACAGCCAGCCCACAAAGTTTCTAACCCCAGTCCCACTAACACGCGCCTAAGTAAAAATATTGACCACAGTAACAACAGTCAGTCCCATGGAAAAAAGCAGTCATCGACTTCCTGGACCAGGGCGAAACGTCGCCAGCAAACACCACCCCCAACCTCACCCGCTAAGCGTATAGTGACTTCTTTCAACTGTGGCAAACGAGGGCACTACCGATCGGAGTGTTACAAACCTAAGTCCCCGCAAAGTAACCGTCACAGTCCCCACGCTCAGTATCCCAGTAGCCATAACCGTCCCCATGCTCAGTATCAAGGTAACCGTCACCGTCCCCATGCTCAGCCTCGCGAGGGAGTCTGTATGTACCACAATACTTCCAGTCATACCTCCCATGAGTGCAACAAGCTGCGAAGTATACTGTCAGCTGAGTGGAGCAAGCAGTCGTCATGCAATGCACGTGCTCGTAGAAGCCCTTCCACTAGTTCGGGGGAAGAGGCGCGTCCGCAAAACCAGCGAAAGACATAGTAACCCTGTCGGAGTCGCTGTATTCCGTCCCTGTCCGCAATGCATTCGCCGCCCTGGGCAGTGATACGCTTGCCGACAGTGAGGAAACCGAGTGTCTTGACGTTGTTGCTGAGACTCGTATCGTACCTTCCAGGTCGAGCCTCGTCAACAAGCGTCAAGCCTCGAGCAGCTGTGACTCCGGGGTTTCTGTCGGCCTGTCATGCCTTCATGTTCGGTATGACAACCCGTGTGGACCGCTCATCGAGTCCACTGTCCTCCATAAGCCTGTTCAGCTTTTCCTAGATACAGGTTCGGTGGTTAACATTGTCCGCTCCACTCTTTTCCGAGACATTGGCCTTCACGCGGCCATGTTGACAGAGCCGTCTGCCATTCAGACCTTGAGAGGAGTCTCAGGTAATCCGCTGACGGTTCGCGGTCGCACAACACTAGAATTTGCGGTCCAGGGTCACAAGCTGTCCGCAAAATTCTTAGTCGTAGATGGTATTGTTTTCCATGGTGACCTGCTCATAGTGTTCAAAACCATGGCAGATCTTAGGATCCGCTTAGATCCAGCTGAGTGGAAAGCGGAATTCAACGGAGTGGATGTGCCCTTCTGGGGCGTGTGCTTAGGATCCACTACGTGCTACTCTGTCTCAGAGTATGCACAGTGCCTGGAATCGTTGGAAACCGGTGGTTTCCATAGCACATTCTCCCCGGGGTCGGTCTCTTGTCCTGATCGACCTCGTAGTAGAGCTCGTTGCCCATCACCTCCTGGCCATCAGCGCGTAGTTACCAGTGAAACCCAGTCTGGGGACGCCCAGTCTAACCTTCACTCTAACTCTGATGCTGTTGTAGAGGACAGCAGTTGTCAAGCCACAGTATCCCTGTCGGCAGGCGACTGTCTGACTCGTGTCATGGCATCAGCGAGCAGAGTTACTGCTTGTACAAAGTATGACGTCACTTTGTCAGCTAACTCGCTCACTCCTGTTACGGTGTACGTGAACAGAGCTTTTGAAGGAGACCATGTGCTGGTTGACAACAACATGTGCCGAGTCAAGGGCCTCTCCCTTGAACCATCCTTGCACACAGTGCAACGTGGTAAGTTGCAAGTCCTTGTTGTCAACATGCATAGTCAAGAATTTCCCCTGCGGAAGAATACCTCACTTGTCGACCTTGTCAGATTCCCTCTCCCGGTGAGAGTGGAGGGTGAAGCCCCAGCTGACTTCCTCGTGAGTGCAGTTCTCCCAGGCGAGTCTGCTGCTGACTCTTCCAACACCCGGCCAGTGCAGGAAGATGATCTAGCTTTGACAGACTATCCTGAAGAGGTCCCAAAACTTCTCCAGGTTCTCAATCGTGCACGTTCTGCAGTTGCACTAGATGGTGAGTCGATGGGTTTGACCCCACTGATCTCTCACCGTATTCCACTTGACAAAGGTACTAAACCCATTTATGTACCTGCGTATCGCCTGCCACATGCGCAGAGTCTTCGCCGAAGAACTCATTACACAGATGCTCCGTGATGGAGTTATTGAGGAGTCCACTTCCCCGTGGAATGCTCCCCTTATTCTGGTTCCCAAGAAAGATGGAACCTGGCGCCCTGTTATCGATTACAGGAAACTGAATGCATGTACCATCCCAGACCGCTTCCCGTTGCCAGTTCTGAACGACCTGTTGCAGAACATCGGCGATAATAAGGTCTTTTCAACTCTTGATCTTCTTCAAGGGTTCTGGCAGATCCCCCTCGATGATGAGAGCAGAGAGTTGACAGCTTTCTCTACTCCAACTGGTCATTACCAGTTCAGGAGGATGCCTTTCGGCTTGCGCGGAAACCCAATCACATTTAGTCGTTTGATGACGACAATTTTCCATACCCTCCTAGGTGGCACGCTCTTGGTCTACCTGGATGATCTCATAGTCATGTCGCAAGATGTCCCGTCACATCTTGAGAAACTTGACAGGGTATTGGACAGGCTAGCTCAGGCAAATCTTAAGGTAAAGCTCTCCAAATGTCATTTCCTCCGGAAGGAAATAAAATTTCTGGGTCATGTAGTGACTCAGAATGGCATAAAGACGGACGAGTCTAAAATCTCGGCCGTGCAGAAATTCCCCAGACCCATGACGGCGGATGCAGTCCTGTCCTTCATAGGCCTGGCGGGTTTCTACCGCACCTTTATCGCAGGTTTCTCCACCATTGCTGCACCCCTGACACGCTTACTCAAGAAGGATACCCCTTTTGAGTTGACGTGTGATCAGGAACGAGCTTTTGTCATTCTTAAGAACAAGTTAACATCAGCCCCAACCCTTAGATTCCCTGATTTCACCAAGGCATTTACCTTGACGACTGATGCCAGCAAAGTTGGCATCGGTGCAGTCTTGTCACAGGAATCTAATGGTAAGCAACAGCCTATTGCCTATGCTAGCCGTGTCCTTACTAAAGCGGAAGTCAATTATTCAGTGACAGAGCTAGAAGCTTTAGCCATTGTATGGGCCCTGAGTCATTTTCGGGATATCATCTATCATTATCCTATCAAGATTTATACAGATCATTTACCCTTATTGGCCCTTTTTGCAAATAAGAACCTCTCGGGAAAGCATGCTCGGTGGTCGCTCACGTTCAATGACTACAACCCTGAAATTTGCTATGTCCCAGGTAAGCAAAATGTTGTAGCTGATGCCCTTTCGAGACATATAGCATTCGTGAGTGTCGGCAATTCGTTCTCTGTTGAGGATCTCGAGAGAGCCCAACGACAGGACCCTGTGTGGTCTCCAGTCCTTTGTTTCCTGACCAAGGAGGACGTTGACTTACAGGTCAAGTCTCCCGTTCCACTGAAGGATTTGGTGGTCAACCAAGGAGTACTGTGCCGTGTTGCACAGCTGGTGGACCCCGGCAGAACCATATACCAACTGGTGATACCAGAGTCCATGATACCAGCTACTCTTAGGTTGATCCACAATGTCCCAGGTGTAGCGCACCCCGGGAAGGACCGCAGTATCAAACAGGCACGAATGAAATATTTCTGGCCTAAGATGGCAGCGGACATTGCCAAGCATGTACACCAGTGTGTTGTTTGCCTACAGCACAAGGGTACCATTACAGGTCCTAACCCCATTCTAAAGTATCCCATTACAAAGGAGCCCTGGGAGAGAACTTCTGTCGACCTGTTGACGAACTTCTCGACCTCGGAGAAGGGAAATAAGCACCTGCTTGTAATGGTAGATAACTTGACACGGTACAGTGAATTAGTACCTATTCCTGATAAAACCGCCGAAACGGTCGCTAGTGCTTTCCGTAAGCATGTTGTTCTTCGTCATACTTACCCACGTGTCCTTCTGTCAGACAATGGGTCTGAGTTTATAAATGGTATAATGCAGGATCTTTGCTCCAGATTCAACATTCATCAAGCGCCAGTAGCTCCACGCCACCCTGCGAGTAATGGTCTTGCTGAACGTACAAATCGCAAAGTCCTGGAGGTGCTCAGAGTAACCGTTAACCCAATTTGTACTACATGGGATGAGGCTATCCCAGATGTTCTGTGTACATTAAATTCCTCCCTCAACAGCTCGATCGGTGAGACACCTCATTTTGCTTTGTATGGCTATGACAAGCGCTTACCATATGAAATTCTGTTTGCTCCACCTAGACCTACTTACGATACTGATAACCCCAGTGTAGTAAAGATGAGGACAACGCAGCTTGTCTTCCAGCGGGTACGAGAGAACCTTATGAAAGCTACTGATAGGTTCACGTCTGAGCGCAATGCCCGCACCAAGGAAAGCAAAGTGGAACCAGGTTGCAAAGTTATGTTGCTCAACCCAGTGCAGACCCCAGGTATGCACAAACTTGTCCCAAAGTTTGTGGGTCCTTACCGTGTCCTACGACAGCTCCGTGGCAATAAGTTCAAGGTGAGGGAGATTGCTACGGGAACTATCAAGGAAGCCCACCTTGATCACATGAAGTATGTGGACCATATGCAGGCCGAAGCAGAGCTGGAGGCACATGCGTTGCAACGCCATGATCAGACTAATGCTAGGGACAACCCGTCTATCCCTTCTCCCACTACTACTGGTACGGAAGACGGCCCAGTAATTCTCCATACTTATGGCCTGCGACCCAGGACAACAGTACATTTCTGTGACATTGACGTACCTACTGACTTGTCTGACTCCTACGCTAGTTATGCTAATTGTTTGATTGCAGAAATGGGTATAAATGCACACACATTGTATAGCTAGTCGATAATGGAGTCAGGGTGGACAACATCATGTAATTATGTAAATACTTTTAGAAGGGTACCCAGAGCGTAATGAATTCCATGGATACAGTATTATTGTAGGTATGTGCACCCAGTGTTTTTATAACAAAAAGAAAAAAAAAAGCCTGTATTACGGTCAGGGCAGTGCTGCCCTCTGAGTCACATGTCACACCTTAGGAAATGCTACTGTCAGTCATTGTTTGCAGATGTGAGGGTGCAACAACGTTCGTAGACGAGTGGTCAACTGATGTTCAGCCCTGCGGACAACCTGTATATAGAAGATTTTAGTTCCAGTGCTGAAGTCTCCAGACTCTCTACTCGATGAAATAGCGCGGGCAAACCAGTTTTCTCTTCCCCTGGATAGGAGAGTTTTTTTTGCCTGTTGCATTTTTATGTCCATTTTTGATTTACTAGTGAGCGAAAGCCAGTCCCTCTCTGGGGTAGCTAGTGTAATTCCTTTATACCTATGGGCCCACCAGTATTGTCGCGTCGGGACGACGCGAGGTGCGTGGCCGAGCAAATGTAGACAGCCTGTACTGTCAGAGCACACAGCCTAGCCGTCTGCTCTGACTAGTTCATATTTCGCGGCATTCACGTGCTGCCCTCTGTAGGCTTACCTAGGTCAGTGGGAGGCACAGCCCACCCTCTCTCACTCCTTGGCCGACCGACTTGATAGACACAAGTGCCCCTCCACGGACTGGCTAACGGTCACTCCCTCACACTGCCCATTGTGTACTCACTCCTATCCAATTAAAGCCAAACTAGTCCACGGCCGTATCATTGCTACCTACGCTACCTTCATGGGCACTAAACCGTTGTTCAGCAGTAAGAACAGTAATGATAAATTAGACACATGTGCAACTCTTGGGTATCTTTGTTGAGGAAACGTTTCGCCACACAGTGGCTTCATCAGTCCATACATAGGAGAAACTTGAAGAACAGGAGGAGAATGAGGTAATCAGTCCCTCAACCTTGAGTCGATGTGTTCAGTCCATCAATCTTGAGTAGATTGATGGACTGAACACATCGACTCAAGGTTGAGGGACTGATTACCTCATTCTCCTCCTGTTCTTCAAGTTTCTCCTATGTATGGACTGATGAAGCCACTGTGTGGCGAAACGTTTCCTCAACAAAGATACCCAAGAGTTGCACATGTGTCTAATTTATCAACATGTCGGTTCTCTGAACCATTCATCTACAAGCACAGTAATAACACACTTGCTTCTCCCTCCTTCCCACTCCCCATATTCCCTTCTAAATCCCCCTCCCCACTCCTCTCCCACATAGCCAGAGTCCTCCTCTACCTCCCTCCAACCCCACACTCTGACATACACACTACTAACCTAACACACAGAATTACATAGGTTTTCCACTCTGAGGCAATCAGGATAAAACTAAAATGGGTTGCCAGAGAGCAAGAAGAAAAACCAAGGGACAGGAGGAGGAAGCTGCAAAGGAAGATTGGGCAATAGAGCTCATAAAAAGGGAACATGAATGGGAAAAGAAACTAGAAGAACTTAGCATGAGAATGGAAGAGAGGATAGATATGGAAAACAGGAAGTGGGAGGTGCAAGTCAAAGTAGCAGAGGCTAGGATACAGAGTATAGAAGAGGAACTGAAAAATCTGAAATAGCCTAAAGAACTAAAGAACATTTTGAGATTGACAACAGAGACTGCTACCTCAGTCACAAATAAGGGGACTGTAGGGAAAGAAGGAGCAAAACTGCATGTAGAAGCTCTATCAGAGGAGACTGTAGTAAATGAAAGAGCTAAGCTATATGTGGAGGCCCTAGCAGACCACAGCAGAGCCCAGGGAAAGCCGAGAAGGGAAAATGACAGGCAACTGAGCCCAAGTACATTAGCTAGTGAAACTGAAGAAAGGAAAGCTGCAATGGAGGAAATCAAATTGAATGAGGGGATACACAGGGATATGCAGTGGGAGAATGAAAGGGTGAGATCATTCTTTGTGTATGGGCTCCAGGAAGTTGAAGGGGAAGCATATGAAGCAAGGAAACAAGGGTAAAAAAAAGCAATTGAAAGCATCATGAAAGCAAGAGGAGAAGACGACATGACACAACTGGAAAATTTTCGGAGAATAGGGGGGTTTGTAAAAAAAAGAACCCAGCCAGTGAAAGTGACCTTCAAGGCAGAATCGACTCGGAACAGGATCCTGCAGAAGAAAGCACGATTAAGGGACATGCTGGCATACAGGAAGGTGTATCTCGACTGCGACAGAACACAAGAAGAAAGGCAGAAACAGAGAGAGATGGTACAAAGGCGAAAGGAGGAAAGAGAGGGGATGGAGAAGACAGACAGGAGATCCCAGACCCAGGAAGAAGATTAAATACAGCCTCCCTCACAAATTCCTATAGAAGCCTCCCAACCAGGTCAACCCCAGTGCAACCAAACACTCGAAACCAAAACACCCATGCCACATCCAATGCCCCCACCCACTGCATTACAAACTCCACCCTCACAGCAACCACCCATAGTTCCTTATCAGGTCTCCCACTTCCCCAACACCAATACATCTCCCAGACCACAGATTCAGTTTTTCCATCCGAATATCAAATCCTCAGGAAAGACAGAGGGAGGAGAGGGGGAGGAGGAGTTGCACTGCTCATTAAAAACCAGTGGGGTTTTGAGAAACTGGAAGGAATGGATGGCATGGGCGAAAGGGAGTACTTAGGAACAATCCAGTCTGAGGGACATAAGGTGATAATTGCAGTAATGTACAACCCACCACAGAACTGCAGGAGGCCAAGAGAAGAATACGATGAGAGCAACAGAGCAATGGTCGACACACTAGCCGAGGTGGCCAGGAGAGCACACATGGGGGGAGCAAAGTTACTAGTTATGGGTGATTTCAATCACAAAGAGATTGACTGGGAAAACCTGGAGCCCCATGGGGGTCCTGAAACATGGAGAGCCATGTTAGAGACACTACCAGAGAGAGAGGAGAGGATGAACCAGCAAGACTGGACCTTGTATTCACCTTGAGTAGTTCGGACATCGAGGATATCATGTATGAAAGGCCCATGGGAGCTAGTGATCATGTGGTTCTGTGCTTCGACTACATAGTTGAGCTCCAAGTGGAGAGAGTAGCAGGAATAGGGTGGGAAAAACCAAACTACGAAAGGGGAAACTACTCAGGCATGAGGAACTTCCTTCAAGACATTAAGTGGGAGAGGGAACTGACAGGAAAACCAGTACAAGAAATGATGGACTATGTGGGAACAAAATGCAAGGAGGCAGAGGAAAGGTTTGTTCTCAAGGGAAACAGAAATAATTGGAAGAACAGAACGAGTCCTTGGTTCACCCAAAGGTGTAGGGAGGCAAAAACTAGGTGTACTAGAGAATGGAAAAGGTACAGAAGACAGAGAACTCAGGAAAATAAAGAGATTAGCCGAAGAGCCAGAAATGAATATGCACATATAAGAAGGGAGGCTCACCAACAATATGAAAATGACATAGCATCGAAAGTCAAGACTGACCCGAAGCTGTTGTACAGCCACATCAGAAGGAAAACAAAAGTCAAGGACCAGGTAATCAGACTGAGGAAGGGTGATGGGGAATTCACAAGAAACGACCGAGAGGTATGTCAGGAGCTCAACACGAGATTTAAAGAAGAATTTACAGTGGAAACCAGTAGGACTCCAGGAAATCAGTATAGGGGGGTACACCAGCAAGTGCTGGATGAGGTACATATAACCAAGGAGGAGGTGAAGAAGCTACTATGCGAACTTGACACCTCAAAGGCGGTGGGACCAGACAACATCTCTCCGTGGGTCCTTAAAGAGGGAGCAGAGATATTGTGTGTGCCATTAACAAAGATCTTCAACACATCATTTGAAACTGGGCAACTCCATGAGGTATGGAAGATGGCAAATGTAGTCCCAATTTTTAGAAAGGGAGACAGACATGAGGCACTAAACTACAGACCTGTATCACTAACGTGTATAGTATGCAAGGTCATGGAGAAGATCATCAGGAGGAGAGTGGTGGAGCACCTGGAAAGAAACAAGTGTATAATTGACAGCCAGCACGGTTTCAGTGAAGGGAAATCCTGTGTCACAAAACTACTAGAGTTTTATGACAAGGTGACAGAAGTAAGACAAGAGAGAGAGGGGTGGATTGACTGCATTTTTTGGACTGCAAGAAGGCCTTCGACACAGTTCCTCACAAGAGGTTACTGCAAAAGCTAGAGGATCAGGCACACATAACAGGAAAGGCACTGCAATGGATCAGAGAATACCTGACAGGGAGGCAACAACGAGTCATGGTACGTGACGAGGTGTCAGAGTGGGTGCCTGTGACAAGTGGGGTTCCACAGGGGTCAGTCCTACGACCTGTGCTGTTCTTGGTATATGTGAATGACATAACAGAAGGGATAGACTCAGAATTGTCCTTGTTTGCAGATGATGTGAAGCTAATGAGAAGAATCAAATCGGATGAGGATCAGGCAGGACTACAAAGAGACCTGGACAGGCTACAAGCCTGGTCCAGCAACTGGCTCCTTGAGTTTAACCCTGCCAAATGCAAAGTCATGAAGATTGGGGAAGGGCAAAGAAGACCGCAGACACAATATAGTTTAGATGGCCAAAGACTGCAAACCTCACTCAAGGAAAAAGATCTAAGGGTGAGTATAACACCGAGCATATCTCCCGAGGCGCACATCAATCAGATAACTGCTGCAGCATACGGGCGCCTGGCAAACCTACGGATAGCGTTCCCATACCTCAGTGAGGATTCTTTCAAGACTCTGTATACCATTTACGTCAGGCCCATACTGGAGTATGCAGCACCAGTTTGGAATCCACACCTTGTCAAGCAAGTCAAGAAATTAGAGAAAGTGCAAAGGTTTGCAACAAGACTAGTCCCAGGGCTACGGGGATTGTCCTACGTAGAAAGGTTGTGGGAAATCGGCCTGACGACACTGGAGGACAGGAGGGTCAGGGGAGACATGATAACGACATATGAAATACTGCGCGGAATAGACGAGGTGGACAAAGATGGGATGTTCCAGAGAAGGGACACAGACACAAGAGGTCACAATTGAAAGTTGAAGACTCAGATGAATCAAAGGGATGTTAGGAAGTATTTCTTCAGTCATAGAGTAGTCAAGCCGTGGAATAGCCTAGAAAGTGACGTAGTGGAGGCGGGAACCATACATAGTTTTAAGGCGAGGTATGATAAAGCTCATGGGGCAGGGAGAGAGAGGACCTAGTAGCAATCAGCGAAGAGGCGGGGCCAGGAGCTATGACTCGACCCCTGCAACCACAAATAGGTGAGTACAAATAGGTGAGTACACACACCAGCACACACACACACACCAGCACACACACACACCAGCACACACACACACCAGCACACACACACCAGCACACACACACACCAGCACACACACACACACCAGCACACACACACACCAGCACACACACACCAGCACACACACACACCAGCACACACACCAGCACACACACACCAGCACACACACACCAGCACACACACACACACACCAGCACACACACACACCAGCACACACACACACACACACCAGCACACACACACACCAGCACACACAGAAGTAAGACACGAGAGAGAGGGGTGGGTTGATTGCATCTTCTTGGACAGCAAGAAGGCCTTTGACACAGTTCCTCACAAGAGATTAGTGCAGAAGCTAAAGCATCAGGCGCATATAACAGGAAGGGCACTGCAATGGATCAGAGAATACCTGACAGGGAGGCAACAACGAGTCATGGTACGTAATGATGTATCACAGTGGGCACCTGTGACGAGCGGGGTCCCACAGGGGTCGGTCCTAGGACCAGTGCTATTTTTGTTATATGTGAACGACATGATGGAAGGGTTAGACTCAGAAGTGTCCCTGTTTGCAGATGATGTGAAGTTAATGAGGAGAATTAAATCTGATGAGGACCAGGCAGGACTTCAAAGAGACCTGGACAGACTGGACACCTGGTCCAGCAAATGGCTTCTCGAATTTAATCCTGCCAAATGCAAAGTGATGAAGACAGGGGAAGGGCACAGAAGACCACAGACAGAGTATAGGCTAGGTGGCCAAAGACTGCAAACCTCACTCAAGGAGAAAGATCTTGGGGTGAGTATAACACCGAGCATGTCTCCGGAAGCACACATCAATCAGATAACTGCTGCAGCATATGGGCGCCTGGCAAGCCTGAGAACAGCATTCCGATACCTTAGTAACTAATCGTTCAAGACACTGTACACCGTGTATGTCAGGCCCATACTGGAGTATGCAGCACCTGTTTGGAACCCGCACTTGATAAAGCACGTCAAGAAACTAGAGAAAGTACAAAGGTTTGCGACAAGGTTAGTTCCAGAGCTAAGGGGAATGTCCTATGAAGAAAGATTAAGGGAAATCGGCCTGACGACACTGGAGGACAGGAGTGTCAGGGGAGACATGATAACGACATATAAAATTCTGCGTGGAATAGACAAGGTGGACAAAGACAGGATGTTCCAGGGAGGGGACACAGAAACAAGAGGCCACAATTGGAAGTTGAAGACACAAATGAGTCAGAGAGATATTAGGAAGTATTTCTTCAGTCATAGAGTTGTAAGGCAGTGGAATAGCCTAGAAAATGACGTAGTGGAGGCAGGAACCATACACAGTTTTAAGACGAGGTTTGATAAAGCTCATGGAGCGGGGAGAGAGAGGGCATAGTAGCAACCGGTGAAGAGGCGGGGCCAGGAGCTAGGACTCGACCCCTGCAACCACAAATAGGTGAGTACAAATAGGTGAGTACACACACACCAGGATGTCAGCCACAGCACCGTGTCTTCCTTTGCAGATGACACCCGAATCTGCATGACAGTGTCTTCCATTGCAGACACTGCAAAGCTCCAGGCAGACATCAACCAAATCTTTCAGTGGGCTGCAGAAAACAATATGAAGTTCAACGATGAGAAATTTCAATTACTCAGATATGGTAAACATGAGGAAATTAAATCTTCATCAGAGTACAAAACAAATTCTGGCCACAAAATAGAGCGAAACACCAACGTCAAAGACCTGGGAGTGATCATGTCGGAGGATCTCACCTTCAAGGACCATAACATTGTATCAATCGCATCTGCTAGAAAAATGACAGGATGGATAATGAGAACCTTCAAAACTAGGGAGGCCAAGCCCATGATGACACTCTTCAGGTCACTTGTTCTATCTAGGCTGGAATATTGCTGCACACTAACAGCACCTTTCAAGGCAGGTGAAATTGCCGACCTAGAAAATGTACAGAGAACTTTCACGGCGCGCATAACGGAGATAAAACACCTCAATTATTGGGAGCGCTTGAGGTTCCTAAACCTGTATTCCCTGGAACGCAGGAGGGAGAGATACATGATTATATACACCTGGAAAATCCTAGAGGGACTAGTACCGAACTTGCACACGAAAATCACCCACTACGAAAGCAAAAGACTTGGCAGACGATGCACCATCCCCCCAATGAAAAGCAGGGGTGTCACTAGCACGTTAAGAGACCATACAATAAGTGTCAGGGGCCCGAGACTGTTCAACTGCCTCCCAGCACACATAAGGGGGATTACCAACAGACCCCTGGCAGTCTTCAAGCTGGCACTGGACAAGCACCTAAAGTCAGTTCCGGATCAGCCGGGCTGTGGCTCGTATGTTGGTTTGCGTGCAGCCAGCAGCAACAGCCTGGTTGATCAGGCTCTGATCCACCAGGAGGCCTGGTCTCAGACCGGGCCGCGGGGGCGTTGACCCCCGGAACTCTCTCCAGGTAAACTCCAGGTAAACACACACACCAGCACACACACACCACACACACCACACACACCACACACACCACACACACCACACACACCACACACACACCACACACACACACACACCACACACACACCACACACACACACACCACACACACACCACACACACACACACACGCATGCACGCATATACAACAGGCCTAGTGTCTAATCGACGTGTGCCTAGTACAAAATGGTAACTAACACCAGCACACACACACACACACACACACACACACACACACACACACACACACACACACACACACACACACACACACACACACACACACACACACATTCTAAACTCCCACCACCTCGCTGAGGTCACCTTCCACATCCTGCAGTAAAATAATTCGTTATACAATATTTATAATGAAATATTACTTTCTGTTCATAAATAAATTGACTTCATAATGTGACAAAACACTAAACTGTAAATTAAAGTGACTTAGTAATGACAAAATACTATATCAGTGTTGGCCATACAGTATCTGGGAAATAGTTCATAGGTTAGACGCTAAGAAGGGTGAGGCAGCACCATCTTATGGGATCTGGGAAATAGGTTATAGGTTAGATGCTAAGGAGGGTGAGGCAGCACAATCATATGGGATCTGGGAAATAGGTTATAGGTTAGATGCTAAGAAGGGTGAGGCAGCACCATCTTATGGGATCTGGAAAATAGGTCATAGGTTAGATGCTAAGAAGGGTGAGGCAGCACCATCTTATGGGATCTGGGAAATAGTTCATAGGTTAGACGCTAAGAAGGGTGAGGCAGCACCATCTTATGGGATCTGGAAAATAGGTCATAGGTTAGATGCTAAGAAGGGTGACCCCTCAAGGAAGGTTCCTTGATGTTGGTGAGGGGCTCTTGATTTAGGGAATTGGATCTGTGCTCCAGTTCCCCGAATTAAGCCTGAATGCCTTCCACATCCCCCCCCCAGGCGCTGTATAATCTTCCGGGTTTAGCGCTTCCCCCTTGATTATAATAATAATAATAAGAAGGGTGAGGCAGCACCATCTTATGGGATCTGGGAAATAGTTCATAGGTTGGACGCTAAGAAATGTGAGGCAGCACCATCTTATGGGATCTGGGAAATAGTTCATAGGTTGGACGCTAAGAAGGGTGAGGCAGCACCATCTTATGGGATCTGGGAAATAGTTCATAGGTTGGACGCTAAGAAGGGTGAGGCAGCACCATCTTATGGGATCTGGAAAATAGGTCATAGGTTAGACGCTAAGAAGGGTGAGGCAGCACCATCTTATGGGATCTGGAAAATAGGTCATAGGTTAGACGCTAAGAAGGGTGAGGCAGCACCATCTTATGGGATCTGGAAAATAGGTCATAGGTTAGACGCTAAGAAGGGTGAGGCAGCACCATCTTATGGTATCTGGAAAATAGGTCATAGGTTAGATGCTAAGAAAGGTGAGGCAGCACCATCTTATGGGATCTGGAAAATAGGTCATAGGTTAGACGCTAAGAAGGGTGAGGCAGCACCATCTTATGGGATCTGGAAAATAGGTCATAGGTTAGATGCTAAGAAGGGTGAGGCAGCACCATCTTAAAAGATATGGAAAATAGGTCATAGGTTAGATGCTAAGAAGGGTGAGGCAGCACCATCTTAAGAGATATGGAAAATAGGTCATAGGTTAGACGCTAAGAAGGGTGAGGCAGCACCATCTTAAGAGATATGGAAAATAGGTCATAGGTTAGACGCTAAGAAGGGTGAGGCAGCACCATCTTAAGAGATATGGAAAATAGGTCATAGGTTAGACGCTAAGAAGGGTGAGGCAGCACCATCTTATGGGATCTGGAAAATAGGTCATAGGTTAGATGCTAAGAAGGGTGAGACAGCACCATCTTATGGGATCTGGAAAATAGGTCATAGGTTAGATGCTAAGAAGGGTGAGGCAGCACCATCTCACAGGACCAAGTCAACCTCCTGGAAAAACGTATTATCCACAAGTGGACTTGTCTGAGGTCTTTATTCTGACGGAATGTTATTGCTATGTACCTGAGAAGTGATTAACAGGTATAGATTTTCAAGAAAGTTGTGATGAATATTCTGGCATGCAGGCTGCTGGCACAAACAGCTATTTCACATAGCAGAAAACAATTACTTCTAGCTGAAGGCTAGACGTAAAACAAGTTTGGGAATTCCTCAGAGCAATAAAGCAATATAGTGGTAAGCAATGAAGAAGGAAGCAATAAAGAGGACAGCAGCAAAGAGTTCACCAATAAAGAAGATAATAATAAAAAGGTAAGCAATGAAGTGGACAGCAATGAAGACAGAATAAAGTGGGAAGCAATAAAGAGGAGTTTACCTAGAGAAGGTTGCGGGGTTCAACGCCCCCGCGGCCAGGTCTAAGACCAGGCCTCATGGTAGATCAGCGTCTGATCAACCAGGCTGTTACTGTTGGCCACACGCAAACTGACGTGTGAACCACTGCCCAGTTGGTCAGGTGCCTGTCCAGTGCCTGCTTGAAGACAGCCAGGGCTCTATTGGTAATCCTCCTTATGTATGCTGGGAGGCAATTGAACAGTCTTGGGCCCAGGACACTTATTGTGTTGAATATTGAAACACTTACGCAACATATGGGAATCTTTATTTAGGAAACGTTTCGCCACACAGTGGCTTCATCAGTCCAATATGAAGCAGAAAGGTGTAAGTTTGAGGTAATCAACCCCTCAGCCTTGAGTCGATGTGTTCAGTCCATCAATCTTGTAGAATGTATAGCATAGGGCCGTAGACGTGGCTTATAGACTGTAGTCAGGTGAGGCAAAGCAGGAGGAGGCGGGGTCATAGTGGAACCATCCACTAGTCAAAGTAGGTCCTCGTCCAAAAGTTGGACAAGTTTGAAGAATTCTTTGTATCAAGACCTACTACAACTAGTGGATGGTACCACTATGACCCCGCCTTCTCCTGCTTCGCCTCACCTGACTACAGAATATAAGCCACATCTACGGCCCTATGCTGTACATTCTAAGCGATTCATGGACTGTGAGACTGTTCCCAAACTGAATGAAGTAGGTTTTGTCAATATTGAGAGTAAGCTTGTTAATCATCATCCAGGAAGATATTTTCTGTTATGCCATATTTACAGTATTGGCTAGTATGACTGGTCTTGGGTGAGAGAAGATGTATGTAGTGTCATCTGCAAATAGTGTGGGTTTGAGTAGTTGAGATGCATTCGGTAGGTCGTTTATGTAAATGAGAAAGAGAAGAGGGCCAAGAACACTTCCCTGTGGGACACTAACTGGAATTGGTTGTGTGGAAGAGTTAGCTCATTTGTGTACACATACTGGCTTTTGTTGCCAGGGTATGACTTTATGTAGTTGAGGGAGTGCCCTCTTATACCACAGTGTGATAATTTTATGTGCAATAAATCATGGTCAACTGCATGAAAAGCTTTACATAAATCAATGAAGATCCCCACTGGGACTTCTTTTTTCTCGAGTGCAGTGTATATTTGTTCTAGCATGTGTATAACAGCATCATTTATATTTTTATTAGGCCTGAACCCAAACTGACAGGGGTTGAGTATGTTGTGAGAGATCAGGTAGGAATAGATTCGCTTATGAATTAATTTTTCAAAGATTTTAGAGAGAGGGTGTAAGTTGGATATTGGTCTATTGTTGTGGAAATTTATTCAGTCCTAAAGTTCCACAGGACAGATACATCGTACAAAGATCCCAACATGGCCGTGTATGGAATGGCTGGGTTGGGTGGCCCTTACACCTACCCAAAACACACACACACCCGGGTTGGCGAAGGAAGTTGGAAAGGTAAATCTTAATTGATAGATTTACCCTTCAGGGAAGAAGTAGGTAGTTTATACTGTTAGTACACTAATATTAGGATTATTGAGGCAACTATAGATAATAATAGTGTAGACCTAAGACCTTAATGTAGGTAGTAATAGGCCGATAATGTAGGCAAACAATAGGTTATATTAGCCAGGGAGAACTGGCAGCCCAAGTTTGAATACTGGGGCACGGGTTTGAGACCACAGTGCCCTTGCCTCTAAGACTAGACACCGTCGGAGCAACAAGTGCCGTGATCAGCAAACGGCACCCCACGTGTCTTCACATACTAGACCTGGGGAAATCTGTTGGAGGCACCTCGACGTACCGTAGATGTCCTCCTCCGTCAGGCCCATAAAGTAAGACGAGACCTCTCTTTTCTCACTCAGTTCTGGCCAGTCTCTGGGGGTAATTTGTGAGTGAGTTGAGCTGTGGGTCTTTGTGCAGGCGGGCAGTTCATGACCAGTACATACCAGCATTTCTTGTCAGCCTAGAAGTTAGTGTCACTCTCTGCATAGTTAGTCTAGGCCCGGAAACAGGAATTTCTGAGGTGCAGGCAGGTCACTAATGTCGACTGAATATTGCAGGAATTAAGACTCCTGGTTGCACGTGGTTCTGAGGGGAAGTCCAGAGGGGCTAAAGATTAGAGATGTTGAAGATCGGGACACATTCACCAACACCAAGTAAGTTAGTCCTTTATACGTGCATGCAGGTGAGATTTCTTGCAACATCAGTCATTTATGGAAATCTGTCCTATAAGCCACTTGTGAGGCTGAGGTTCCGACCTCAGGGCTTGGTGTCAACAGAGTTTGCCAGGGTAGACAACTCACATGGAGGCAGTCCAGATAAATTTCCACAAGTGGTCCTTTGAACCATGATGTGGAATAGTTAGGTTAAAATTAACATAGCTAGACCACAGTTAGGAACCAGAGTTTAACAGAGTTAGGTTAAGTTAACACAGAGGCTAGGCCAAGCTGACTATACACAGAAGTTATTATTTGCACTAATTTACAGGCAGGCCAGGTAGGCTAGAGAAGCTGGTGAATTTAATTATTTACAGTGATTACAAGTAAAGCAGAGTAGGAGACGTGTTAATTACTTACAGTGGATTTGCAAGGTAGCCACAGTAGGTCTACACTTGTGCAATATTTACAACAGTTATAGTAGCTAGGACAGATTTAACCTAGTTATTATTTACAGTGAGTTATAAAGCCAGGTTTAGGCTATAGCACACTAGTTAGGTTAGGATTTACCTTATCCAACCATCCACGCTAGACTGAGCAAGCTGGGCACAGTTAAGCCAAGCTGTTTACACATATTATTTATTTACTGCTTCAAAATTTGAATTGTTGAATTTATTTGTGCTAACCAAGTGATTTTTAATTTGTATACTGCAGTTTTATTGTATGATTTTCATTTTCTTTCACTCATTTTAATGTGAGATTTGTGATTTGTACCAGAGACTAGCTTAAGTTTATCTGGAGAGAGTTCCGGGGGTCAACGCCCCCGCGGCCCGGTCTGTGACCAGGCCTCCTTAGGTCAGTGTCCCAGGATGCGACCCACACCAGTCGACTAACACCCAGGTACCCATTTTACTGATGGGGAACATAGACAACAGGTGGAAAGAAACACGTCCAATGTTTCTACTCTGGCTGGGAATCGAACCCGGGCCCTCACCGTGTGAAGCGAGAGCGTTAACCACCAGGCCACCAGAGCCCTGTAATTATTTACTCACATTGTACAGGAAATTGCTAGGTTAAGCTTTCACATTGATATACATTTCAGTTGGGTTTGAGAGCTAACACTGTACATTTTGATTCAGAGTAGAGTCAAATATAATAAAGGGAATCGTTAAGCTTGTTGAGAAGCCTTGAGACTCGTTCATTCTTACCTAATACCGTTCGTGCTGTGGGGTGGGCTAATTGAAGTACAAATTAGTACCGTGATCTTAACTAAACCGCAACTATGGTTTACCTGGAGTTTACCTGGAGAGAGTTCCGGGGGTCAACGCCCCCGCGGCCCGGTCTGAGACCAGGCCTCCTGGTGGATCAGAGCCTGATCAATCAGGCTGTTGCTGCTGGCTGCACGCAAACCAACATACGAGCTACAGCCCGGCTGATCCGGAACCGACTTTAGGTGCTTGTCCAGTGCCAGCTTGAAGACTGCCAGGGGTCTGTTGATAATCCCCCTTATGTGTGCTGGGAGGCAGTTGAACAGTCTCGGGCCCCTGACACTTATTGTATGGTCTCTTAACGTGCTAGTGACACCCCTGCTTTTCATTGGGGGGATGGTGCATCGTCTGCCAAGTCTTTTGCTTTCGTAATGAGTGATTTTCGTGTGCAAGTTCGGTACTAGTCCCTCTAGGATTTTCCAGGTGTATATAATCATGTATCTCTCCCTCCTGCGTTCCAGGGAATACAGGTTTAGGAACCTCAAGCGCTCCCAATAATTGAGGTGTTTTATCTCCGTTATGCGCGCCGTGAAAGTTCTCTGTACATTTTCTAGGTCGGCAATTTCACCTGCCTTGAAAGGTGCTGTTAGTGTGCAGCAATATTCCAGCCTAGATAGAACAAGTGACCTGAAGAGTGTCATCATGGGCTTGGCCTCCCTAGTTTTGAAGGTTCTCATTATCCATCCTGTCATTTTTCTAGCAGATGTGATTGATACAGTGTTATGGTCCTTGAAGGTGAGATCCTCCGACATGATCACTCCCAGGTCTTTGACGTTGGTGTTTCGCTCTATTTTGTGGCCAGAATTTGTTTTGTACTCTGATGACGATTTAATTTCCTCATGTTTACCATATCTGAGTAATTGAAATTTCTCATCGTTGAACTTCATATTGTTTTCTGCAGCCCACTGAAAGATTTGGTTGATGTCTGCCTGGAGCTTTGCAGTGTCTGCAATGGAAGACACTGTCATGCAGATTCGGGTGTCATCCGCAAAGGAAGACACGGTGCTGTGGCTGACATCCTTGTCTATGTCGGATATAAGGATGAGGAACAAGATAGGAGCGAGTACTGTGCCTTGTGGAACAGAGCTTTTCACCGTAGCTGCCTCGGACTTTACTCTGTTGACGACTACTCTCTGTGTTCTGTTAGTGAGGAAATTATAGATCCATCGACCGACTTTTCCTGTTATTCCTTTAGCGCGCATTTTGTGCGCTATTACGCCATGGTCACACTTGTCGAAGGCTTTTGCAAAGTCTGTATATATTACATCTGCATTCTTTTTGTCTTCTAGTGCATTTAGGACCTTGTCGTAGTGGTCCAATAGTTGAGACAGACAGGAGCGACCTGTTCTAAACCCATGTTGCCCTGGGTTGTGTAACTGATGGGTTTCTAGATGCGTGGTGATCTTGCTTCTTAGGACCCTTTCAAAGATTTTTATAATATGGGATGTTAGTGCTATTGGTCTGTAGTTCTTTGCTGTTGCTTTACTGCCCCCTTTGTGGAGTGGGGCTATGTCTGTTGTTTTTAGTAACTGTGGGACGACCCCCGTGTCCATGCTCCCTCTCCATAGGATGGAAAAGGCTCGTGATAGGGGCTTCTTGCAGTTCTTGATGAACACATAGTTCCATGAGTCTGGCCCTGGGGCAGAGTGCATGGGCATGTCATTTATCGCCTGTTCGAAGTCATTTGGCGTCAGGATAACATCGGATAGGCTTGTGTTAATCAAATTTTGTGGCTCTCTCATAAAAAATTCATTTTGATCTTCGACTCTCAGTCTGGTTAGCGGCTTGCTAAAAACTGAGTCATATTGGGACTTGAGTAGCTCACTCATTTCCTTGCTGTCATCTGTGTAGGACCCATCTTGTTTAAGTAGGGGCCCAATACTGGACGTTGTTCTCGATTTTGATTTGGCATAGGAGAAGAAATACTTTGGGTTTCTTTCGATTTCATTTATGGCTTTTAGTTCTTCCCGCGATTCCTGACTCCTAAAGGATTCTTTTAGCTTAAGTTCGATGCTTGCTATTTCTCTGACCAGTGTCTCCCTGCGCATTTCAGATATATTGACCTCTTTTAGCCGCTCTGTTATTCTTTTCCGTCGCCTGTAAAGGGAGCGCCTGTCTCTTTCTATTTTACATCTACTCCTCCTTTTTCTTAGAGGAATAAGCCTTGTGCATACATCGAGTGCCACCGAGTTAATCTGTTCTAGGCATAAGTTTGGGTCTGTGTTGCTTAGTATATCTTCCCAGCTTATATCGGTTAGGACTTGGTTTACTTGGTCCCACTTTATGTTTTTGTTATTGAAGTTGAATTTGGTGAATGCTCCCTCGTGACTAGTCTCATTTTGTCGGTCTGGGGCTCCACGCATACATGTCTGAACCTCAATTATGTTGTGATCTGAGTATATTGTTTTTGATATGGTGACATTTCTTATCAGATCATCATTGTTAGTGAATATGAGGTCTAGTGTATTCTCCAGTCTAGTAGGCTCTATTATTTGCTGGTTTAAATTGAATTTTGTGCAGAGATTTAAAAGCTCGTGTGAGTGTGAGTTTTCATCAGAGCTGCCTCCTGGTGTTATTACTGCAACAATATTATTTGCTATATTCCTCCATTTTAGGTGCCTTAAGTTGAAATCCCCCAGGAGCAAGATGTTGGGTGCAGGAGCTGGAAGATTTTCCAGACAGTGGTCAATTTTTAACAGCTGTTCCTGGAATTGCTGGGAAGTTGCATCCGGAGGCTTGTAGACTACCACAATGACTAGGTTTTGGTTCTCGACCTTTACTGCTAAAACTTCCACTACGTCATTTGAGGCATTAAGCAGTTCTGTGCAAACAAGTGACTCTGCAATGTACAGGCCAACCCCCCCCTTTTGCCTGTTCACTCTGTCACATCTGTATAGGTTGTAACCTGGGATCCATATTTCGTTGTCCAAGTGATCCTTTATGTGGGTCTCAGTGAAAGCCGCGAACATTGCCTTTGCCTCTGCAAGCAGTCCACGGATGAAAGGTATTTTGTTGTTTGTTGCTGGCTTTAGACCCTGTATATTTGCAAAGAAGAATGTTATCGGACTGGTGGTATTGCTGGTACTGGGGGGGGATTTTTTTTCCGGCATTAGTATCTGTATCTGTTGGTTTGGAGTGGAGGCCATCGACTGTGGTTCCACTCCAGGAATGACTGGATTTGGTGTACGATTTCTGCCATTTCCTGCCAGTTTTTTTTCCTTCCTGGCACTAAAAAACCTCTCCCTCTTGAGTGGCTGTGGCTACCCAGGTTTTCCCATGGCCTGGATGTTTTGTATCTTTTTGTCCCCTTTAGATGGTATGCCTGGCAATTTAAGTTATAGCACAGTCTTTCCTGTTCTGAAGAGGTACACATTTCAGGGTGAAAAAGCTTACAGGAAGGGAGTTTGCATTTTCCTGTTGTCATATGGACATGACATTTTCTAGGGTGGTCATAGTTGCATGTCCCATCTGTTTTTCCAGATTTCCCATGCCAGCAGATACCAAGTGCATAGTATGTGCACAGGCTTGGTTTCCGTTTGCCTTGGGTTTCTGTGACTGTATTCCCTGTTGGTGCATGTTTCCCTGTCTTATTCCTATCCTCCCTAGCACCAACAATGGAGCTCCCACCAGTTGTTTTTGGTAATTTATCCTCACTATTGCTATTGGAGTCCTCTTGTTTGCTATTTCCTGCGGTATTTCTAGTTTGCAATATTGGTTTTATCTTATCTTTGACTACACTTGTTTCCCTACTATGGCTCCTGTCCTCTATGAGGTCATTTATATGTATTCCTTCCTGCGTATAATTCCCGACTACCTGGACAAAATCTCCAGCTTCACCATTACTGTCTCCCAGGACAGTATCTCCAGCTTCACCATTTCTGTCTCCCAGGACAGCACCTCCAGCTTCACCATTACTGTCTCCCAGGACAGCACTATCAGCCCCACATTTACTGACTACCAGGACATCACCTCCAGCCTTACAGTTTGTGACTACATGGCCAGTATCAAGGGCAGTACCATTCAGCCCAGACTTTTTATGTTCCCATCTGTTGTAGAAAGCTTCCAGGTTTTCTATGAAAGCAGCTTTGATGTTGTCCTCTTTTAATACCCTTGTGATTTTAGTCCACAGATTTTCCTCATTTGGGCATACCCAAAAACACTTCTCTGTTTTAATACTGCTTGTAGCTAGTTCTGGGATATCTGCACAAGGAGCGTGACACCAATTTCCACAAAAATGACAATTTATCCATGTGGAAGCCGGTTTGTTTGACTGACCACAGACTACACACAGCTTCATAATGATGTGAATGGTTGATTTACTGCAATTCTACTAGCAACCTCTTGAATATTATATTAATAACCTTAAATGAAGCTCTAGCTATTTGTATTTCTGTTTCTAACTCTTTTTGTATATTGGACAGCTTACCGTCACGTTCCTGATTTTTAATGTTTGTGTTTATAAGGGCGCCTACAAACCCATCCGTTTACAGTCTGCTTTATTGTCCAACGAAACTGTTTGAAACCAGTCCCGGGTTCGGACCAGTCAAGGGTTCGGACCAGTCAAGGGTTCGGACCAGTCGATCTGCTCTGATCAGTGGGTCACTTATTTAAAACATACTGGTCGGTGATTTGAGCTAACACATGAATGATCTACTGGAAATTATCTACCCGAGTAATATGTGATTTGACTGATACAAAAGTATAACTTGCGTGTTGCGTGGTAGGTGAAGATGGAGTACCAGCTGTCTCAGCTGTAAGTCAATTAAAGCAGTCTATGGGAGCCTATAAGCAACGCCTGAACAAAGCATGTGAGAAGTGTCGTATGGCCAGGCAAGATCAGGATGTAGACTGTGAAGAACTATAGAGTTGCCTGAAACCTTTGGAGGAAAGGCTGGCGGCCTTTGAGAGATCATTTATCCTTTATGAGACAGAGGCCTATGCTGCAAGTGAGTCTAACAATACAGTTGAGGTAGCTTGGAAGGACTATGACGAACGAAGGGCAGAGTGTAAAGCAGAGATGAGACTCTGCAGGCAGTTAATAAAGACTTTGAAGGCCGGTACAGCAGGGGCAGCAAATATTTCAAGGAACACGAACAACAGCACGCCTGTTAATGTGTTGCCCAGATTGCCCCAGTTGAATTTACCAATGTTCGACGGAACCTTAACAGAGTACATTGCTTTCTGGGATCAGTTTAAAGTCCAGATAGGTGACAGAGACGATTTGTCAGATGCCATCAAATTACAGTATTTACGTTCACAGTTCAAGGGTAAAGCCTTGGACTTGGTCCGCCATTACCAAACCACTGACACTAATTACCAACATGTCAAAGACCAATTAAAGGACATGTTTGGCAACACTGAGGAGATAAAAGTAGCTATACTTCATCGGTTGTTGGATCTAGAGGCTTGTCGCCATGACCGTCAGAGCCTAGAGAAGTTCTGAATCGAAGTTATGAGTTTGACAAATAGTCTTAAAGATTTACATGATTGGGGTAAGTCAGAATGGTTCATCAGTCAGGTGATTCAAAGGAAACTGGCTGGCACTACAGTGCATGAGTTACACTTAAAATATCGGATGAACAGGTTCACGATACAACAAATTGTTGAGGGGTTGGGAAATCTCATTTCTCATTTAAGTATAGGTGTGAGAAAAGATTCACCACCATCACCACATAAAAACACAGACAGTCACTCAAAGATCTCGAGAGATCAGTCTAAAGTTCATACGACAAACGTTGGAGTGTACTATGGTAAAGAGGTGTCTAAGGCAAAAACCTCTAAGCAGAACCTCAGAGGCACTCATGCCAGAATATGCATGTTCTGCAAAGGCGAACACGGTAGCTCGAGTTGCTCTGAGTATGAAACACTGAGCAGTAGACAACAGAGACTACAGGAGTTGAGACTCTGCTTCAAGAGTTGTGGGGAACACTTTGCCAGAGATTGTGACACCCAACTCAGTGAGTGTCGAGTCTGTTGCATAGGTAAGCACCATACTGCACTATGTCCCAATAATTTAAAGGAACCCCAGGCTAGTAGGGATGTCCCTCAGGTAGAGATAGAAAGTGAGTCCAAGCCTGAAATGGTAGCCAGCGTGATTAGGGGGAGTAAAGTCTCTAATCCGAGTGAGAATCACGGAGGTACTGCCCTACCTACAGTCATGGCAAAGGTTGTGAATGGGCACAGGTCTGAAACAACCCGATTATTCTTTTACTCGGGAGCACAAGTATCCTTGGTAACAAAGAAGTTGGTGGCTAAATTAAAGTTGAAGGCCACCAGGAAAGTTAGTATGATGTTGGGAGGGGCTATAAGTCAGGTCCCACCCAAATCTTATGACATTGTGGATGTCACGGCTAAATTAGGTGGACATCGCAGAAACATTACAACCTTAGTGGTAGAGTCGTTACCCACTGCAATTACAAGGAGAGGTCTTGCTGCAGCAGCTAAGCGATTGAAAGACCTTGGCGTGAAGCTGGCAGACCAGGGAATTATTAATGACAGTCAGAAATGTAGGTATCCTGGTAGGAGCCAATCAGATAGACGACTTCCTGTCTACACGACAGACGTTTAGGGAAGGAATTAGTTTATACAGATCCCCGGTAGGATACATCATAGGCAGCAGGATTCCACCTGAATTCCCTGCCATGCCAGAGAGGGAAGGTTTCCCCATGATAGCTGGGGGAGTAGTGATAATTAGTACCAGTATTAGTGTACACGATGAACCACCAGGGAAGCTGAACCAGGTAGAGAGTGATGAACACTCGGCCACCATGGGAAAACACTTTTATGGGGTACATAAAGAGGGAGATAGATTGCTGTATCAGTGGGAGGAAAGGCTACCAGGGCATGAGGGCCACTAGGTGGGAAAGTACGGAGCCGCTCAGTCAAGGCTAGATATACGAAAGATGTTAAAGTTAAAGGAAAGGGTGCTAAGAACACAGGAACCAACAAGTTTACACCCCCAGAGGTCCACGCAGGGGAAACTGGATGGTTGAAGTTAGACCGGAGTCTGCTCGATGAGAGTGGTCGGACAGCACTCATGTCCAGGGTCCGCCATGGGGGCTCGCGGAAGGTGAACTTGATGTAGATTTAGCGCCTACCTTCGCCGGCGGGAGGATGTGGAAATTTATTCGGTCCTAAAGTTCCACAGGAAAGATACATCGTACAAAGCTCCCAACATAGCCGTGTATGGAACAGCTGGGTTGGGTGGCCCTTACACCCACCCAAAACACACACACACACCCGGGTTGGCGAAGGTGGTTGGAAAGGTACATCTTAATTGATAGATTTACCCTTCAGGGAAGAAGTAGGTAGTTTATACTGTTAGTACACTAATATTAGGATTATTGAGGCAACTGTAGATAATAACAGTGTAGACCTAAGACCTTAACATAGGTAGTAATAGGCCGATAATGTAGGCAAACAATAGGTTATATTAGCCAGGGAGAACTGGCAGCCCAAGTTTGAATACTGGGGCACGGGTTTGAGACCACAGTGCCCTTTCTTCTAAGACTAGACACCGTCGGAGCAACAAGTGCCGTGATCAGCAGGCGGCGCCCCATGTGTAAATCACATACTAGACCTGGGGAAATCTGGTGGAGGCACCTCAACGTACCGTAGATGTCCTCCTCCATCAGGCCCATACAGTAAGATGAGACCTCCCTTTTCTCACTCAGTTCTGGCCAGTCTCTGGGGGTAATTTGTGAGTGAGTTGAACTGTGGGCCTTTATGCAGGTGGGCAGTTCATGACCGGTATGTACCAGCATCTCTTGTCAGCCTAGAAGCAAGTGTCACTCTCTGCATAGTTAGTCTAGGGGATTTTCACCCCCTTGAAAACAGGAATTTCTGAGGTGCAGGCAGGTCACTAATGTCGACTGAATATTGCAGGAATAATATGGCTCCCGGTTGCATGTGGTTCTGAGGGAAAGTCCAGAGGGGCTAAAGCTTAGGGATGTTGAAGATCGGGACACATTCCCCAACACCAAGTAAGTTAGTCCTTTATACGTGCATGCAGGTGAGATTTCTTGCAACATCAGTCATTTATGGAAATCTGTCCTATAAGCCACTTGTGAGGCTGAGGTTCCGACCTCAGGGCTCAGTATCAACAGAGCTTGCTAGGGTAGACAACTCACATGGAGGCAGTCCAGACAAATTTCCACAATAGTTATTCAAGTCTGTTTGATCTCCTCCTTTATGTATCGGAGTGACCCCTCGCTATTTTGAGAACTGTAGGGAAGGTAGAGGATTCGATGAATTTATTAAAGAATGTTGCAATAATTGGTGACAGTACTTGTGAAACTTTTTTGTACATAAAGGGTGGTAAGTTATTTAAATCTCCTGCCTTGTTCTTTAGTGTGTTGATAATAAGTGAGACTTCTGTTGGGTTGATCAGAGCTAGGAATGGTCGGAGCTAGGAATAGTGTGTTTGGGTAGTTGCCAGTGAGGTAGTCATTGGGTGGGGTATTTGAGCTTGGGATTTTATTGGCAAGGTTTTTTTCCTATGGTGAAGAAGAAAACATTGAGTCTGTTTGCTGTTCCAGCTGGTGGGAGTTGGGGTTCATATGCTTTTGTTAGTTTGATTGGCCAGTTTCCTGATATCTTTTTTGTTCCTAGAATTTCAGATAGGGTTTTCCAGGTCTTTTTTATATCACCTTTTAAGTTGAATAATTTGTTCTCATAATACAGTTTTTTGCCCTTCTTATAAGGCTGGTTAGGACTGATGAGTATCGTTTTGTTTGGTCTCTGGTTATGTGACCCATTCTTTACTGTTTTTCATATAGGTGCTTTATACTTAAAGATCTGAGGATGCTGGGTGTTAGCCAGGGACTGTAGATGAAAGATTTTCTTTCTCGCGTCACCCTGCCTTGGTGGGAGACAGTTGATGTGTTTTACCTGGAGTTTACCTGGAGAGAGTTCCGGGGGTCAACGCCCCCGCGGCCCGGTCTGTGACCAGGGCTCCTGGTGGATCAGAGCCTGATCAACCAGGCTGTTACTGCTGGCTGCACGCAAATCAACGTACGAGCCACAGCCCGGCTGATCAGGAACCGACTTTAGGTGCTTGTCCAGTGCCAGCTTGAAGACTGCCAGGGGTCTGTTGGTAATCCCCCTTATGTATGCTGGGAGGCAGTTGAACAGTCTCGGGCCCCTGACACTTATTGTATGGTCTCTTAACGTGCTAGTGACACCCCTGCTTTTCATTGGGGGGATGTTGCATCGTCTGCCAAGTCTTTTGCTTTCGTAGTGAGTGATTTTCGTGTGCAAGTTCGGTACTAGTCCTTCTAGGATTTTCCAGGTGTATATAATCATGTATCTCTCCCGCCTGCATTCCAGGGAGTACAGGTTCAGAAACCTCAAGCGCTCCCAGTAATTGAGGTGTTTTATCTCCGTTATGCGCGCCGTGAAGGTTCTCTGTACATTTTCTAGGTCAGCAATTTCACCTGCCTTGAAAGGTGCTGTTAGAGTGCAGCAATATTCCAGCCTAGATAGAACAAGTGACCTGAAGAGTGTCATCATGGGCTTGGCCTATGATAATAATAATAATAATAATAATAATAATAATAATAATAATAATAATAATAATAATAATAATGAAAGTATTAGCAGTAATAATAATAATAATAATAATAATAATAATAATAATAATAATAATAATAATAATAATAATAATACATGTACAACAAATACAAACGCAAAAATTTATTACTTTGCAATGTTCCAATGTTACATTTCATAATTTGATTGGTACAAAGAAAGCTATTACCATGGAGGGGCATTTCGAGAATTAATAATAATAAAGATAATGATAATCAAGAGGGTTCTTGAAAGGCAAAAACTTAATGCACATAAAAGGCCCAAAAATCTGGAATTCATTACCTGTGAATATAAAAAAAAACACAGTGTGGAAAATTGCATTTATCTGAATACATTATTATATACATAACAGTAAATGAACATTAATAATTATTATTTATCAGTTAGACAAGTAGGAATTTGGAACACTTAGGTAGCAAAAAATGTTCCCCTTCGATACCTACCACTGTCATAACCACAAGTTGCTCTGGACCTATTAATTAAATGAAATATACATACACCAGGAATATTGTTAAATATATAAATTTGTGGACTGTATATTAAAAATAAACGGTTTTATATATATACACAATTACATAACAGAAGGAAAATATATCTTAATATCATTCACCAATTTGACTGGAGATTAATGTGTATTTTACCCAGAAAACCTCACTGTCTAAATTTATGAAATTACTGGCCAGAATTAAACATAAACAGACTTATCTGAGGTTCCTGGAGCTGTATTGTCCAGTCACCTGATACTCAAATTATGCAGGAATGCATATCCACCAATTTTGCCTCCTATTTGAGAGGTGTCAATCAAATTTTAACCTCTAGAGCACGAAAAATTCTTCCCATTATATTAACGTTGTATCCAATTCAAAACCAAGATGGCGAGTCCCGTCTGCGCAGACGCAGGCTTTCTGTTTTCTATGACATAAATATTATTAAATACAGTATGGCCACCTATTTACATATAAATACCGAATTTCTGGAAAATATATACAGTATTTTCAGCACTGCAGCCGGCCGAAGTTCGTTGCTAAACGACTCAAATTGCTCATTTGACAATGGTGGAGGACCTGGGTACATATAGGATCTGGCATCCACACGGCGACATATTACACAAGATTTAATCACCCTTTTTACACTTTGCCATCCTTGTGGAATCCTGAAAGTTTCCCTAATACAATTTAAGGTATCTTGTACCCCACCATGCATTACATTTTTATGGGCATTTAGAACAATCAAATTTGTTAGATGATGAGTTTTGGGCAGTAATATAGGGTGTTTAGCATGATCACCAAAATTCAGCATTTTGTAACCTACCTCTGCACCTAATTACATTGTTCTCTAAATACAGCCCCAATTTCTCTATTATGGAACCTTTCACAATTTTTCTTTCCATCAACAATTTAATCTCATTTCCATAGATTTCCTCCTGTACCCTCTTTATCCAATATTCAAGAGGATGTGAAAACTTAAATGAAATATTCATCTTGTTCAGAAATTTAAACACCAACTTAGTTACATTGATTAGTTTGGGTAAAGAAGAATACCTATTTATATCAATGGCTAAGGGTGGACAAACTATTGGAGCAGTGGTCACAGTAATTTCAACAGGAGCAATATACACCTTTTGTACAGGCCAATTAGCTTTATTTACCAACCAGCTCGGTCCTTTAAACCATGATACAGCATTTATAAATTTAGCATAAGGTAAACTTTGAGATAAGAAATCAGCTGGATTCTCCTCACCAGGTATATGATTAAATGTTAACATATGCTGATCCAAACTATTATTCTTCTCTTGCATCTGATTAATTTCAGCGACTCTGTTTTGTACGTACACAATTTTACTGTTTCCATTATGAATCCATTGTAAGGATACCTCATTATCAGACCAAATTACAGTGTCGCTAATATTTACCTCCTGCAACTTATTTCTTATATAATTAGCTAATTTGACACCTACATAAATGGCTGTTAATTCCAACTGAGGCAAGGTACGTGATTTAATTGGAGACACTTTAGCCTTAGACATAACAAGAGAAATAACACTATTACATTGAAGGTAAGCAACTGCTCCATATGCCAATTTTGAAGCATCAAAAAATATGTCGAGTACATTTTTCCCATTTGGATTGGCCACCTGGCATGGAATTTTTTCATAATCACCATTTAATTCATTCCACCTGTTAATGAATTCCTCAGGTAGAATTTCATCCCAAGCACATTTAAGTTTCCATGCTTCCTGAATTAATAATTTCCCTCTTATAGTAAGGGGTGACACTAAACCTAGTGGATCAAAACATTTGGAAACTTCAGCAAGCAAAACTCTTTTAGTTAATTTATTGGGCATACTGTAATTATTAGGTTTTAACATTAACAAATCTCTCTCAGTATTCCAAGTTAAACCCAATACATTACTACATTTTGGCACTTCATCTCCAGGGTAATCTTTACTTATTTTGTCCTTTAATTTGGACAAATTACTATTCCATTCCCTCAGAGGCATATTTGCACTTTGCATTATTTTATTAGCCTGGAGTTTACCTGGAGTTTACCTGGAGAGAGTTCTGGGGGTCACCATCATCGCGGCCCGGTCTGTGACCAGGCCTCCTGGTGGATCAGAGCGTGATCAACCAGGCTGTTGCTGCTGGCTGCACGCAAACCAACGTACGAGCCACAGCTCGGCTGGTGAGGAACCGACTTTAGGTGCTTGTCCAGTGCCAGCTTGAAGACTGCCAGGGGTCTGTTGGTAATCCCCCTTATGTATGCTGGGAGGCAGTTGAACAGTCTCGGGCCCCTGACACTTATTGTATGGTCTCTTAACATGCTAGTGACACCCCTGCTTTTCACTGGGGGGAAAAGCAGTCATTAATAGTTCCTCTTAAGTTGACGTCACACCTGGACCTGGAGTTTACCTGGAGAGAGTTCCGGGGGTCAACGCCCCCGCGGCCCGGTCTGTGAACAGACCTCCTGGTGGATCAGAGCCTGATCAACCAGGCTGTTGCTGCTGGCTGCACGCAAACCAACGTACGAGCCACAGCCTGGCAGGTCAGGAACCGACTTTAGGTACTTGTCCAGTGCCAGCTTGAAGACTGCCAGGGGTCTGTTGGTAATCCCCCTTATGTATGCTGGGAGGCAGTTGAACAGTCTCGGGCCCCTGACACTTATTGTATGGTCTCTTAATGTGCTAGTGACAACCCTGCTTTTCATTGGGGGGATGTTGCATCGTCTGCCAAGTCTTTTGCTTTCGTACTGAGTGATTTTCGTGTGCAAGTTCGGTATTAGTCCCTCTAGGATTTTCCAGGTGTATATAATCATGTATCTCTCCCGCCTGCATTCCAGGGAATACAGGTTCAGGAACCTCAAGCGCTCCCAGTAATTGAGGTGTTTTATCTCACCCAGGAAATTGTCCATATAAAATTGTTTGCTCATTACTTTACTCAATGGACTTCCCGTACATTTAAGGTGTGCATTTATCTTCGCTTGAAGGAGGAACGGACTGGATGTAGCACCAAATAATACGCTCCTAAAGCGAAAGGTTTTCAGAGGGTTAAGTGGGTCAATAGGATTCTCAGGCCATAAGAAGCGGGTACAATCCCAGTCAACCTCTTGTAAACCCACTCTTTGGAAAGCTTTACTTATGTCAGCCGTAAAGGCATAATTTTTCATCCTGAAATTTAATAAGATATCTACTAATTTTTCCGTCAACGACGGACCTGTCATCAAACAGTCATTTAAACTAGGTACATTTTTGTTGCTCCTGGCACTACAGTTAAACACAATCATCAAAGGAGTGGTCTTAGAATCCTTCTTCACTCTGTGATGTGGTAAATAGTGACCATATATTTTGGCTTGTTCAGGAGGTACCTCTTCTATAAATTTATTAGTTAACTGCTCAGCAAATATATCATTATAGGCAGTTAATAATTTTGGTGTCTTACTCAGTTCGCGGAGCTGAGCTTTTAACTGCCCATATGCCATTCTGTAATTAGTGGGCAATTCTGGATGGTTCAGTCTCCACGGAAGTCGTACCCAGTATTGTCTAGATTCAAATTTTACATCTCTCAGGTATTGTTCTTGAGTAAAAGAATCATCTGGACTTTCTTTATTTACATTTATTCCAATGCTGTCTGATTCCCACCATTTATGCACTGGCTCAACACCATCCTCTATGAAAGAATTATACTGGGGCACGACTTCATGAGTAAGACACACAGTTATGGTATTTGTAGTTTCCTCTAGTCATTAATTATTATTACGAGGAATCCTACCATACATTACATGTCCTCCTGCAGTCTTTAAAAGGGTGACACCACATTTCTTTACCATACCCTTTACAAAGGAGGCGCAATAGTTACTACCTATCAAAATATTTATTGGGCCTTCAGAATCATCACTTACACCAGAAGGTGCTAAATTTACATTATGTGAGAGTCTTTCTGTAGCTTTACTAAGCCCTACTGTAGATATTTTCTCTGGAAGTCTATCTACAATTACTGCAATAACATGTTTTTTCTCATTGCCCAACCTGACAGTTACATAAACAGTGTCATACAATTGAGCCCTTTTATCTGAGAGAAAACCAGATAATTTTAAAGTTGTGGGATCTCCAATCTGTACTTTCATACCAACAAGACATTTACGTTTTATGAAAGTACGTTGGGATCCCTGGTCTAATAATGCAGTTACATTTTTTTATTTATGCCTTTTATCATCAATTTTTACCTGTAACACAGGTAAGGCTACTTCAGCAAAACCATCATTATTAACATTAGCAGCAATTTTTACATTAAGATAAGATTTCGTTCGGATTTTTAACCCCGGAGGGTTAGCCACCCAGAATAACCCAAGAAAGTCAGTGCGTCATCGATGACTGTTGTGTCAAGATTGTCAACATTATCAATATTATCAACATTGTCATATAGACCCTTACACATGACTATATGGTGTCTTCCTTTGTGGCATTGGTAACAGAAGTTTAATTTGGCATAACAATCCTTTACATTGTGATTACCCAAACACCTGATACATCTGTCAAGTTCCTCCAATCTTTCAACTTTATCATTCCATGAATAGCATGCATTGCTATTCTTAGAAAAATGAGTACCAATGCAGAAGAGATAATCTCTCTTTTCTCTGACTGATTTCTTATTAACTGGGCTACTCTTAGGAGGGTACTTATTCTTCTTACCTTGTTGAGAATCATTATTTCTGATTCTTGCTACTTGATATGCACCTATGTAACTATTTTTAGGAAATGAATTTTGTTTATTAACATTGGGATAATTTTTCCCTTTGTGAAACTTGACAGATACCTCAGAGTTATGATGTGTTGCATCTTTAAAATGAGTTAGTTGGCTGGTCTGCAACTGCACAATTAATTCTTGTAGACCTAGTCTTATTTCCTCCAAACCAAAATAACCTTTGTGATATTTATTCGAGATCCATTCAAGTGTTTTACAACTTAATTTATTCTGTACCATGGCACTCAATAACCAGTCTGATTCCTTCAGATTATATTTATTACTTAATGTTTTGAGAGTGCTCTCCAGTTTAACTCTAAACTGCTGTAAACCTTTGTAAGTATGATCTGGAGATTTTAAATTAACAATGATATTCACTAGATCCAACCTACTTTGTTCTATATTACCATAAGTGACCTTCAGAAAGTCAACTGCTTCCTTGTAAGAGTCATCTACATTGGGAAAGGCTTGTATCAGTATGTGACCATCTCTTCTTACCTGTCCTTTGAGGTAAAATAATTTAGTTACACAAGCTAGGTCACTCCTGTCATGCACAGCTGCTTTAAAAATTGACCAAAATTCCTCCCAATTTTCTCCAGGATTAAACACAGGCAAACACAATTCTGGGAGTTTTGTCAAAGACATATTATTTGTTGGAGTAGACTGAACAACTGCCTGGTTTACACATTTTAATTTATTCAAGGCCTGACTTTTACAAGAAAGAATCTTTTTCTCTAATTCATAATACTGATTAATCATGAGATCTATTTCAGTCTCATCTACACAGTTCAGTAATAAATCTCCTTCATATTTGTTGTAATATAATTTGTATGAATCATATCTATTCCCTAAAGCATCTAAATACAATTTTAAATCATCAGTATTCACAGTTTCTTGATTCATTAATTCCAAGCACTTATTATATGCCTTGGTTACATGAACTTTTTTAACCTGTATTGATGCCTTCTTTACTCTATATTCCATATGTTTGTCTTCTATATTAATTTCCTCATTTTCAGCCATGATGCAATGTATTAAATTCAACTTAGTAACACTGATTATGTACTAAATTATGCACTTTATGAAGGTAAATAGTACAACTTACCTTTAAATAAATTCTAGCTACTTGAGCTTAGCAATTACAAGTAAAAAATTGTAATATAAATTTTAAATACACATTAATAATGTTAGCTACACTTGAGCTTAGCAATTACACATGTAAGAAATTTATATATAAATTTTAAATGTACTTTAATACAAACCTTTAGTAAGCATTGGCTTATCAAAATTATTATACAAATTAATATAAATCCTTGCCAGAATTTGGCATAGCAAAATTAATATTATACACATTAATATAATTAGCACCACTTGCCTTATCAATTACACATATAGTGATATAAATCTTGCCCAAAATTGGCTTATCAAATTAATATTATACAAACATAAATCCTTGCCAGAATTTAGCATAGCAAAATTAATATTATACACAATATAATCTTTATCCACACTTGTCTTATCAATTACACATACACTGATATAAATCTTGGTCAAGTAAAAGGACACAAGTGCAACTAATGTGACATTGTGGCCACAATAAATGTCACATTAGTTGCACTTGTGTCCTTTTACTTTACATATTGTCGGTAATTCTACCAACTTTATTACAAATCTTGGTCAGAATTGTCTTATCAAATTAATATTATGCAAATTAATATAAACTTAGCCAGACTTGAGCTTAGCTTATCAAAATTAATATTGTAATTATTATAATCCACTACACATTAAGCAAATTTGTGAATTTAACATCCACCTCCTGTCATTTCACATATAATTATTAAGTAATTAAATAATTAATGACTCACTATTTACCTCCGGTTCAAGGACCAACGGGCAAATTAAATGTGGAAAATTGCATTTATCTGAATGCATTTTTATATACATAACAGTAAATGAACATTGATAATTATTATTTATCAGTTAGACAAGTAGGAATTTGGGACACAGGTCACAAAAAATGTCCCCCTTCGATACCTACCACTGTCATATCCACAAGATGCTCTGGACCTATTAATTAAATGAAATATACATACACCAGGAATACTGGTAAGTATGTAAATTTGTGGACTGTATATTAAAAATAATAAATGGATATATATATATATATATATATATATATATATATATATATATATATACACAATTACATAACAGAAAGAAAATATATCTTAATATCACTCACCAATTTGACTGGAGATTAATGTGCATCATACTCAGAAAACCTCACTGGAGTTTACCTGGAGAGAGTTCCGGGGGTCAACGCCCCCGCGGCCCGGTCTGTGACCAGGCCTCCTGGTGGATCAGAGCCTGATCAACCAGGCTGTTACTGCTGGCTGCACGCAAACCAACGTACGAGCCACAGCCCGGCTGGTCAGGAACCGACTTTAGGTGCTTGTCCAGTGCCAGCTTGAAGACTGCCAGGGATCTGTTGGTAATCCCCCTTATGTATGCTGGGAGGCAGTTGAACAGTCTCGGGCCCCTGACACTTATTGTATGGTCTATTAATGTGCTAGTGACACCCCTGCTTTTCATTGGGGGGATGTTGCATCGTCTGCCAAGTCTTTTGCTTTCGTAGTGAGTGATTTTCGTGTGCAAGTTTGTTACTAGTCCCTCTAGGATTTTCCAGGTGTATATAATCATGTATCTCTCCCGACTGCGTTCCAGGGAGTACAGGTTCAGGAACCTCAAACGCTCCCAGTAATTGAGGTGCTTTATCTCCGTTATGCGCGCCATGAAGGTTCTCTGTACATTTTCTAGGTCAGCAATTTCACCTGCCTTGAAAGGTGCTGTTAGTGTGCAGCAATATTCCAGCCTAGATAGAACAAGTGACCTGAAGAGCGTCATCATGGGCTTGGCATCCCTCGTTTTGAAGGTTCTCATTATCCATCCTGTCATTTTTCTAGCAGATGCGATCGATACAATGTTATGGTCCTTGAAGATGAGATCCTCCGACATGATCACTCCCAGGTCTTTGACGTTGGTGTTTCGCTCTATTTTGTGGCCAGAATTTGTTTTGTACTCTGATCAAGATTTAATTTCCTCGTGTTTACCATATCTGAGTAATTGAAATTTCTCATCGTTGAACTTCATATTGTTTTCTGCAGCCCACTGAAAGATTTGGTTGATGTCCGCCTGGAGCCTTGCAGTGTCTGCAATGGAAGACACTGTCATGCAGATTCGGGTGTCATCTGCAAAGGAAGACACGGTGCTGTGGCTGACATCCTTGTCTATGTCAGATATGAGGATGAGGAACAAGATGGGAGCGAGTACTGTGCCTTGTGGAATAGAGCTTTTCACCGTGCCTTCCTCGGAGATTACTCTGTTGACTACTACTCTCTGTGTTCTGTTAGTGAGGAAATTATAGATCCATCGACCGACTTTTCCTGTTATTCCTTTAGCGCGCATTTTGTGCGCTATTACGCCATTGTCACACTTGTCGAAGGCTTTTGCAAAGTCTGTATATATTACATCTGCATTCTTTTTGTCTTCTAGTGCATTTAGGACCTTGTCGTAGTGATCCAATAGTTGAGACAGACAGGAGCGACCTGTTCTAAACCCATGTTGCCCTGGGTTGTGTAACTGATGGGTTTCTAGATGGATGGTGATCTTGCTTCTTAGGACTCTTTCAAAGATTTTTATGATATGGGATGGTAGTACTATCGGTCTGTAGTTCTATGCTGTTGCTTTACTGCCCCCTTTGTGGAGTGGGGCTATGTCTGTTGTTTTTAGTAACTGTGGGACGATCCCCGTGTCCATGCTCCCTCTCCATAGGATGGTAAAGTTCTTGATGAACACGGAGTTCCATGAGTCTGGCCCTGGGGCAGAGTGCATGGGCATGTCATTTATCGCCTGTTCGAAGTCATTTGGCGTCAGGATAACACTGTCTAAATTTATGAAATTACTGGCCAGAATTAAACATAAACAGACTTATCTGAGGTTCCTGGAGCTATCTTGTCCAGTCTCCTGATACTCAAATTATGCAGGAATGCATATCCACCAATTTCGCGTCCTATTTGAGAGGTGTCAATCCAATTTTAACCTCTATAGCACGAAAAATTCTTCCCATTATATTAACGTTGTATCCAATTCAAAACAAAGATGGCGAGTCCCGTCTGCACAGACGCAGGCTTTCCGTTTTCTATGACATAATATTATTAAATGCAGTATGGCCATCTAATTACATATAAACACTGAATTTCTGGAAAATATATACAGTATTTTCCACACACTGTTTATAAATTCAAGTCTCTTAAAAATCACTTACTCACCCACAACTAAATAAATACTGAATAATTGTATCTCCTAAATGTTTAATCTGTGACACTATCAAAATTTGTTTTTTTTTAATTGTGAAAATTTGTCTGGACTGCCTCCATGTGAGTTGTCTACACTAGCAAGCTCTGTTGACACCGAGCTCTGAGGTCGGTACCTCAGCCTCACAAGTGACTTACAGGACAGATTTCCATAAATGACTGATGTTGCAAGAAATCTTGCCTGCATGCACGAATAAAGGACTAACTTACTTGGTGTTGGAGTATGTATCCAGGTCTTCAACCTCCCTAAGCTTCAGCCCTTCTGGACTTCCCCTCAGAACCACGTGCAACCGAGAGCTTTAATTCTAGCAATATTCAGTCAGTATTAGTGACCTGCCTGCACCTCAGAAATTCCTGTTTCCAAGAGGGTGTGTATCCCCTAGTATAACTATGCAGGCGGGAGAGATACATGATTATATACACCTGGAAAATCCTAGAGGGACTGGTACCGAACTTGCACACGAAAATCACTCACTACGAAAGCGAAAGACTTGGCAGACGATGCAACATCCCCCAATGAAAAGCAGGGGTGTCACTATCACGTTAAGAGACCATACAATAAGTGTCAGGGGCCCGAGACTGTTCAACTGCCTCCCAGCATACATAAGGGGGATTACCAGCAGACCCCTGGCAGTCTTCATGCTGGCACTGGACAAGCACCTAAAGTCGGTACCTGACCAGCCGGGCAGTGGCTTGTATGTTTGTTTGCATGCAGCCAGCAGTAACAGCCTGGTTGATCAGGCTCTGATCCACCAGGAGGCCTGGTCACAGACCGGGCCCCGGGGGCGTTGACCCCCGGAACTCTCTCTAGGTAAACTCCAGGTAAAGTGACACTCGCTTCTAAGCCTAACGAGGAGACACCGATACATACTGGTTATTGGTCGCCTGGCTGCACAAAGGCTCAACTCACTCGCAAATTCCCCCAGAAACTGGCCAGAATACTGAGAAAGAAAGGGAGATCTTGTCTTACTGTATGGGCCTGACGGAGGAGGCCATCTACGGTACTTTGAGATTCCTCCGCCGTAATTCCCCAGGGCCTAGTATGTGTAGACACGTGGGGTGCCGCTCTGATGTTCACGGCGATGTCCTCTTTCCGCGTTCTCGGCAAAGAAGAAGGCACTGGAGTCTCAAAACCCCGTGCCTAGCATTCAAAACTTGAGCTGCCAGTTCTCCCTAGTTAACATAACCTAGGGTCTTCCTATATTACCCGCCAATTACTACCTACGTTAAGGTCTTAGGTCTACATTATTATTATCTACAGTTGCCTCAATAATCCTAATATTAGTTCACTAAGAGTATAAACTACCTTCGTCTTCCTCGAAGGGTAAATCTATCAATTAAAATGTACCTTCCAACCACCTTCGCCAACCCGGGTGTATGTATGTGTTTTGGGTAGATGTGAGAGTCAGCAGAACTCAGACGGCATTTCCGTGAAATATAGGGCCTTCATACGACGAATCTGCCTTGTGGAACTTGAGGACCGAATAAGTTTCCACATTAATTACATTTATTTATTTATTTATTATTAATATGAACATGATACAGAGTAGTACAAATTAGATTTAGATTAGATTTTGCCACCGAAGTGGCTAGTTTATTGTGCACCCCATATCCATCCTGTGGACGGTAGCACGAGAGCATATGGATACACAAAAGGCCTAGGAACTAGGCCCCAAAAGATTAACAGGAATACATATGGATTTATATCTACAAATTTATAATTCACTTATCTGTTACAAGCAAATTTAGGAAATTTGCTTAGTATATCTGGTATCTTATTTTCATTAATAAGATATCTTGACATGTCACATAGGTTATTATACTGTCTGTCTCTGTATTCCTCAATAAGTGGACAATTAAGCACATAGTGTTCAAGAGAGTGACCATATGCCTGATCACATAATTTACATTTAGTTTGATCATCATCTGTGTGTCTCCCAAACTGCAAGAAGTACTTGTAACTAAGCCTAAGCCTGGCCACTACAACATCAGTCAGTCTGTTCACATTGCAAGTTGCTCCATAAACATACTTATCTACGTTCATGTTATCATAGTGGGTTATAGATCTACTCAGGCTTCTAACTGCATTCCTATAACAATCATTTTCATTATTTACTTCTCTCCTAATATTATTCCTAATGCTAGACACAGTTATACCAAAGTTGTATTCTACATTCTCCTTCTGGGTACTCTTCTTGGCTAACATATCAACTTTATCATGAAGGAGTAATCCAATGTGTGATGGGATCCATAGCAATTGTAGATTAATTCCTTTGTCCCTATTTTTTGAGTATCTATACCTGGCTTCCCCAATGAGCATGTTGTTGGAGTCATTATATGAGCCAAGAGCCTTCAATGATGACATAGAATCAGTAATGATGATAGAGTCAAGCTCAGTGTCATAGGTTAGCTTTAGCGCCATTAGGATTGCAAACAATTCAGTTTGCAGTGTAGACGCCCAGTTGTTAATTCTTATGCCTAACTCAACAAATTTATTATCGTTCTTAACTAGGGAGGTGGCAACAAGAGCAGATGCAGCCCTGCCAGAAGACTCCTGTTTAGATCCATCAGTGTATATAACTTGTGATAACTTATTACTACCAGCTAGGTGAGAAATTTCTTCTTGAGCAGTTGCTCTAACAAGAGATTTAAGGAAGGGATTACTAGCAATGAGCTTCTTGGGAGGGACTTGTAGGTATGTGATATTAAAGGAACACATCTTCCATGGAGGGGTGAAATGCTCTTGTTGCCTACAGTGATACAGTTCATGTAGGTTATAAAACTTAATGCAATTGCACGTTTTCACAATCCATTTAGATCTGTGTGTATTTACCTCTAGACACTTGGTAAGATTCACTGTGACAGTGTCTGGTTCGTTTCTCAACATTCTAATACCGAGTACAGTGTTAATTTCAACAATCCTATCACTAATACTAGAAATACCAAGCTCCTTCCTCATGTTAAGAACTTTTGTAGATCTGGGACAGCCAAGAATAATCCTGAGAGCTTCATTTTGCATTAACTCCAAGGGTCGGAGAGAACTTTCTCTAGCTAATATCAACATGGGAGCAGCATAATCAATTAAGGACCTAACATAGGTTATGTACATCATTCTCACGATTCTCATATTAGCACCATAGTTGGGATTGTAGCCAGCAACAGCTTTGAGAGCATTTAGCCTAGCTTTGCATTTCTTGTTTAGTTGTGGTATAGTGGATTTGTTAAAGGGTACATCTACACCAAGATATCTGTAAGTTTTAACGTAGCTAATGATTTCACCCTGCAAATAGATGGGTGGGGGATGTCGTTTGCTTGTTAATATCTTTGTTTTAGAGGAAGATATTATGAGGCCTAGTCGATTACAAATTGCTTGAACTTCATTAAGAATGGTATTCATCTTCTTATGCCCTGTTGTATGGATCATGATATCATCAGCATAGCTTATAGCTATATGTTTAGGTGAGGCAGGTAGAGCATTTAGGAGAGCATTAATCAGAATATTAAATAGCATGGGACTAAGAACTCCTCCCTGCGGTGTACCTAAAGACATTTCTTTAGAATCACTTCTGAAGCCTTGGTAAAGGACAGAGGATACTCTATTTGACAGGTATCCTATTATCCAGCAGAGTAAGCTACCACCAATATTCATTTTGGCTAGTTCATGTAGTATAACGGTTCTGTTCACAATATCAAATGCAGATTTTAGATCAAGAAAAGTGGTAAAACTAGTAGAGGTGTGTGCAGTGAGAAAGGTGGAAATACAGTTCTGCACACTTTTACCTTTCATGAACCCATAGAGGTAGGGGGAAAGTTGGTGACTGATTCTGCAGTACAGTCTGTTAAGCATCATTCTTTCAAAAGTTTTACAAAGACAACTAGTTAAGGAGATCGGCCTAAATGTATCAGGCTGTTGGGGCTTAGGGATAGGCACAATGAGACTATTGGTCCAGGAAGTAGGAAGAACGCCCTCAATGTAACTGAGATTATACAGTGCCAACAAAGGGTTATCAGGCACGTGCCTTAGAGTTCTGAGAATATCATAGGTTATACCATCCTCTCCAGGAGCAGTTGATCGACCTTTGGTTAATGCATTATCTAATTCATACTCGGTGAAGAGGCAATCACTCACATCAATATTTTGGCTCATAAAATTAATCAGTTTCAACATTTCTTCAGAAGTACTCTCGTAGTACAAATGAATTCAGTTAAGTGCAACATGCCAAAGCCCCTTATATGCAGAGCATTATTGGCAGGCTTAAAATTAACTTAAGATTAACTAAGCAGTGATATATTCAGTGGTAAAACATTTTTGTAAACAGATAACAATTAAGCACAAATGAGTATTACAAAGACAGGTCATATGGTCATTTACTGTATTGCTGTGCATTCAGTAGAATGGAGTATTCTGACGGGTAATGTAATTAAAAAATAACAAAGTTTGATTGGGTATCAGGTTAAACATTTATGAGATACAATTAAGAGAAACATTTACGAGATACAATTTTTAAGATACAATTATTCAGTATTTATTTGGTTGTGGGTGAATAAGTGATTTTTGAGAAGAGACTTGAATTTATAAACAGACAGTGTTTCTTTTATATTTACAGGTAATGAGTTCCAGATTTTAGGGCCTTTTATGTGCATTGAGTTTTTGCATAGCGTGAGATGGACACGAGGAACATCAAAGAGTGATCTGTGGTACTCTGTAGATGTTTATCGCTGTAAGAGGTTTTTGTAGGTATTTGGATTTGAATTTAGCTATTATATATTCCCCATGTTCATCCCTTGTGCAAGTATTAGTGATTCATTCTAGTTGGTCTGAGTAGTATGTAGCTGTGCCACCCCCTTGTTGATCTGGCCTACAGTTGTGTATGGCTGTGTAACCAGGAATGGCATAGACATCTGTAGTATCTGGCTTTAGCCAGGTTTCAGTGAGAGTAATGATGGACATATTGGCATGCAGGGAATTTAGTAATGCTATGAGGTCATCGTAATGTTAGTTTAAAGATCTGATATTGTAGTTAAAGACAGTTATGTTGTTGTTGGCTCTGAGAAGTGCCTTTGTTTGTTCTGCCGTGTAGTAATTACAGTAACTGTTTGATTCATTTAAGTCATTAAATAAGAGGTTGGTATCAGGATCAATGCTTGTTATCATAAGATTTGTAGTGAATCTATAGTTAGAATTAAGTATAAGACAAAGTAAATATTCTAAAGCTATAAAACAGCACCTGAGTTATTTTGACAAATGTAAAAATATGAGCTAAGGTAGTTCTTTAAAGCTATAATAAAGGAGACAGTATAAAAGGGCCTAAAATAATTTGTGGTGAACAATAAAGTGGTAATTAAATAAATGAGTTTTTTAATATAATGGCAAAATAGTGAGCTTATTACACTTTAGCACATGAGAATAGCACCTTGATTATTTTAACAATTGTGAATATATGAACTAAGGTTGTTATATCAAGCTAAAATAAGGGAGAAAAAATAAAAGGGACTAAACTGAGTAATGGTAAACAAAGTTAAATTGACAGATAGTCACTATGATATAATTTTTTTTTATATTTTATTTAAAAACTTTACAGCTAAATATTAAATAAAAAGATATAAAATGGGTACAGTAGGATCCTCAATCCTACACAACATACACTGACAATCCTACACAACATAAAGGATCACTTGGACAACGAAATATGGATCCCAGGTTACAACCTATACAGATGTGACAGAGTGAACAGGCAAAAGGGGAGGGTTGGCCTGTACATTGCAGAGTCACTTGTTTGCACAGAACTGCTTAATGCCTCAAATGACGTAGTGGAAGTTTTAGCAGTAAAGGTCGAGAACCAAAACCTAGTCATTGTGGTAGTCTACAAGCCTCCGGATGCAACTTCCCAGCAATTCCAGGAACAGCTGTTAAAAATTGACCACTGTCTGGAAAATCTTCCAGCTCCTGCACCCAACATCTTGCTCCTGGGGGATTTCAACTTAAGGCACCTAAAATGGAGTACAGTGCCTGCACTCTGAAGGAGGGGTGTTAATGTTGCAGTTTAAAAACTGTAGTGTAAAGCACCCTTCTGGCAAGACAGTGATGGAGTGAATGATGGTGAAAGTTTTTCTTTTTCGGGCCACCCTGCCTTGGTGGGAATCGGCCGGTGTGATAATAAAAAAAAAAAAAAAAATAAAAAAAAATGGAGGAATATAGCAAATAATATTGTTGCAGAAATAACACCAGGAGGCAGCTCTGATGAAAACTCACACTCACACGAGCTTTTAAATCTCTGCACAAAATTCAATTTAAACCAGCAAATAATAGAGCCTACTAGACTGGAGAATACACTAGACCTCATATTCACTAACAATGATGATCTGATAAGAAATGTCACCATATCAAAAACAATATACTCAGATCACAACATAATTGAGGTTCAGACATGTATGCGTGGAGCCCCAGACCGACAAAATGAGACTAGTCACGAGGGAGCATTCACCAAATTCAACTTCAATAACAAAAACATAAAGTGGGACCAAGTAAACCAAGTCCTAACCGATATAAGCTGGGAAGATATACTAAGCAACACAGACCCAAACTTATGCCTAGAACAGATTAACTCGGTGGCACTCGATGTATGCACAAGGCTTATTCCTCTAAGAAAAAGGAGGAGTAGATGTAAAATAGAAAGAGACAGGCGCTCCCTTTACAGGCGACGGAAAAGAATAACAGAGCGGCTAAAAGAGGTCAATATATCTGAAATGCGCAGGGAGACACTGGTCAGAGAAATAGCAAGCATCGAACTTAAGCTAAAAGAATCCTTTAGGAGTCAGGAATCGCGGGAAGAACTAAAAGCCATAAATGAAATCGAAAGAAACCCAAAGTATTTCTTCTCCTATGCCAAATCAAAATCGAGAACAACGTCCAGTATTGGGCCCCTACTTAAACAAGATGGGTCCTACACAGATGACAGCAAGGAAATGAGTGAGCTACTCAAGTCCCAATATGACTCAGTTTTTAGCAAGCCGCTAACCAGACTGAGAGTCGAAGATCAAAATGAATTTTTTATGAGAGCCACAAAATTTGATTAACACAAGCCTATCCGATGTTATCCTGACGCCAAATGACTTCGAACAGGCGATAAATGACATGCCCATGCACTCTGCCCCAGGGCCAGACTCATGGAACTCTGTGTTCATCAAGAACTGCAAGAAGCCCCTATCACGAGCCTTTTCCATCCTATGGAGAGGGAGCATGGACACGGGGGTCGTCCCACAGTTACTAAAAACAACAGACATAGCCCCACTCCACAAAGGGGGCAGTAAAGGAACAGCAAAGAACTACAGACCAATAGCACTAACATCCCATATCATAAAAATCTTTGAAAGGGTCTTAAGAAGCAAGATCACCACGCATCTAGAAACCGATCAGTTACACAACCCAGGGCAACATGGGTTTAGAACAGGTCGCTCCTGTCTGTCTCAACTATTGGACCACTACGACAAGGTCCTAAATGCACTAGAAGACAAAAAGAATGCAGATGTAATATATACAGACTTTGCAAAAGCCTTCGACAAGTGTGACCATGGCGTAATAGCGCACAAAATGCGTGCTAAAGGAATAACAGGAAAAGTCGGTCGATGGATCTATAATTTCCTCACTAACAGAACACAGAGAGTAGTCGTCAACAGAGTAAAGTCCGAGGCAGCTACGGTGAAAAGCTCTGTTCCACAAGGCACAGTACTCGCTCCCATCTTGTTCCTCATCCTTATATCCGACATAGACAAGGATGTCAGCCACAGCACCGTGTCTTCCTTTGCAGATGACACCCGAATCTGCATGACAGTGTCTTCCATTGCAGACACTGCAAAGCTCCAGGCAGACATCAACCAAATCTTTCAGTGGGCTGCAGAAAACAATATGAAGTTCAACGATGAGAAATTTCAGTTACTCAGATATGGTAAACATGAGGAAATTAAATCGTCATCAGAGTACAAAACAAATTCTGGCCACAAAATAGAGCGAAACACCAACGTCAAAGACCTGGGAGTGATCATGTCGGAGGATCTCACCTTCAAGGACCATAACATTGTATCAATCGCATCTGCTAGAAAAATGACAGGATGGATAATGAGAACCTTCAAAACTAGGGAGGCCAAGCCCATGATGACACTCTTCAGGTCACTTGTTCTATCTAGGCTGGAATATTGCTGCACACTAACAGCACCTTTCAAGGCAGGTGAAATTGCCGACCTAGAAAATGTACAGAGAACTTTCACGGCGCGCATAACGGAGATAAAACACCTCAATTATTGGGAGCGCTTGAGGTTCCTAAACCTGTATTCCCTGGAACGCAGGAGGGAGAGATACATGATTATATACACCTGGAAAATCCTAGAGGGACTAGTACCGAACTTGCACACGAAAATCACTCATTACGAAAGCAAAAGACTTGGCAGACGATGCACCATCCCCCCAATGAAAAGCAGGGGTGTCACTACCACGTTAAGAGACCATACAATAAGTGTCAGGGGCCCGAGACTGTTCAACTGCCTCCCAGCACACATAAGGGGGATTACCAACAGACCCCTGGCAGTCTTCAAGCTGGCACTGGACAAGCACCTAAAGTCAGTTCCGGATCAGCCGGGCTGTAGCTCGTATGTTGGTTTGCGTGCAGCCAGCAGCAACAGCCTGGTTGATCAGGCTGAGATCCACCAGGAGGCCTGGTCTCAGACCGGGCCGCGGGGGCGTTGACCCCCGGAACTCTCTCCAGGTAAACTCCAGGTAAACATACACTGACAATCCTACATAACATACACTGACAATCCTACAGAACATACACTGACAATCCTACAGAACATACACTGAAAATCCTACAGAACATACACTGACAATCCTAGAGAACATACACTGACAATCCTACACAACATACACTGAAAATCCTACAGAACATACACTGAAAATCCTACAGAACATACACTGACAATCCTACACAACATACACTGACGATCCTACAGAACATACACTGACAATCCTACACAACATACACTGAAAATCCTACAGAACATACACTGAAAATCCTACAGAACATACACTGACAATCCTACAGAACATACACAGACAATCCTACACAACATACACTGAAAATCCTACAGAACATACACTGACAATCCTACACAACATACACTGACAATCCTACAGAACATACACTGACAATCCTACACAACATACACTGACAATCCTACAGAACATACACTGAAAATCCTACACAACATACACTGACAATCCTACAGAACATACACTGACAATCCTACAGAACATACACTGAAAATCCTACAGAACATACACTGACAATCCTACAGAACATACACTGACAATCCTACAGAACATACACTGACAATCCTACACAACATACACTGACAGTCCTACAGAACATACACTGACAATCCTACAGAACATACACTGACAATCCTACAGAACATACACTGACAATCCTACAGAACATACACTGACAATCCTACAGAACATACACTGACAGTGCTACAGAACATACACTGACAATCCTACAGAACATACACTGACAATCCTACAGAACATACACTGACAATCCTACAGAATATACACTGACAATCCTACAGAACATACACTGACAATCCTACAGAACATACACTGACAATCCTACAGAACATACACTGACAATCCTACAGAACATACACTGACAATCCTACAGAACATACACTGACAATCCTACAGAACATACACTGACAATCCTACAGAACATACACTGACAATCCTACAGAACATACACTGACAGTCCTACAGAACATGCACTGACAATCCTACAGAACATACACTGACAATCCTACACAACATGCACTGACAATCCTACAGAACATACACTGACAATCCTACAGAACATGCACTGACAATCCTACACAACATACACTGACAATCCTACACAACATACATTGACAATCCTACATAACATACACTGACAATCCTACAGAACATACACTGACAATCCTACAGAACATACACTGACAATCCTACAGAACATACACTGACAATCCTACAGAACATACACTGACAATCCTACACAACATACACTGACAATCCTACAGAACATACACTGACAATCCTACACAACATGCACTGACAATCCTACACAACATACACTGACAATCCTACAGAACATACACTGACAATCCTACACAACATGCACTGACAATCCTACAGAACATACACTGACAATCCTACAGAACATACACTGACAATCCTACACAACATACACTGACAGTCCTACACAACATGCACTGACAATCCTACAGAACATACACTGACAATCCTACAGAACATACACTGACAATCCTACACAACATGCACTGACAATCCTACAGAACATACACTGACAATCCTACACAACATGCACTGACAATCCTACACAACATACACTGACAATCCTACAGAACATACACTGACAATCCTACACAACATGCACTGACAATCATACAGAACATGCACTGACAATCCTACAGAACATACACTGACAATCCTAAAGAACATACACTGACAATCCTACAGAACATACACTGACAATCCTACATAACATACACTGGAATAACAGGAAAAGTCGGTCGATGGATGTATAATTTCCTCACTAACAGAACACAGAGAGTAGTCGCCAACAGAGTAAAGTCCGAGGCAGCTACGGTGAAAAGCTCTGTTCTACAAGGCACAGTACTAGCTCCCATCTTGTTCCTCATCCTCATATCCGATATAGACAAGGATGTCAGCCACAGCACCGTGTCTTCCTTTGCAGATGACACCCGAATCTGCATGACAGTGTCTTCCATTGCAGACACTGCAAGGCTCCAGGCGGACATCAACCAAATCTTTCAGTGGGCTACAGAAAACAATATGAAGTTCAACGATGAGAAATTTCAATTACTCAGATATGGTAAACATGAGGAAATTAAATCTTCATCAGAGTACAAAACAAATTCTGGCCACAAAATAGAGCGAAACACCAACGTCAAAGACCTGGGAGTGATTATGTCGGAGGATCTCACCTTCAAGGACCATAACATTGTATCAATCGCCTCTGCTAGAAAAATGACAGGATGGATAATGAGAACCTTCAAAACTAGGGAGGCCAAGCCCATGATGACACTCTTCAGGTCACTTGTTCTTTCTAGGCTGGAATATTGCTGCACTCTAACAGCACCTTTCAAGGCAGGTGAAATTGCCGACCTAGAAAATGTACAGAGAACTTTCACTGCGCGAATAACGGAGATAAAACACCTCAATTACTGGGAGCGCTTGAGGTTTCTAAACCTGTATTACAATCCTACACAACATACTCTGACAATCCTACACAACATACACTGACAATCCTACACAACATAACATACACTGACAATCCTACACAACATACACTGACAATCCTACACAACATACACTGACAATCCTACACAACATACACTGACAATCCTACACAACATACACTGACAATCCTACACAACATACACTGACAATCCTACACAACATACACTGACAATCCTACACAACATACACTGACAATCCTACACAACATACACTGACAATCCTACACAACATACACTGACAATCCTACACAACATACACTGACAATCCTACACAACATACACTGACAATCCTACACAACATACACTGACAATCCTACACAACATACACTGACAATCCTACACAACATACACTGACAATCCTACAGAACATACACTGACAATCCTACACAACATACACTGACAATCCTACACAACATACACTGACAATCCTACACAACATACACTGACAATCCTACACAACATACACTGACAATCCTACACAACATACACTGACAATCCTACACAACATACACTGACAATCCTACACAACATACACTGACAATCCTACACAACATACACTGACAATCCTACACAACATACACTGACAATCCTACACAACATACACTGACAATCCTACACAACATACACTGACAATCCTACACAACATACACTGACAATCCTACACAACATACACTGACAATCCTACACAACATACACTGACAATCCTACACAACATACACTGACAATCCTACACAACATACACTGACAATCCTACACAACATACACTGACAATCCTACACAACATACACTGACAATCCTACACAACATACACTGACAATCCTACAGAACATACACTGACAGTCCTACAGAACATACACTGACAATCCTACAGAACATACACTGACAATCCTACAGAACATACACTGACAATCCTACACAACATACACTGACAATCCTACACAACATACACTGACAATCCTACACAACATACACTGACAATCCTACACAACATACACTGACAATCCTACACAACATACACTGACAATCCTACACAACATACACTGACAATCCTACACAACATACACTGACAATCCTACACAACATACACTGACAATCCTACACAACATACACTGACAATCCTACACAACATACACTGACAATCCTACACAACATACACTGACAATCCTACACAACATACACTGACAATCCTACACAACATACACTGACAATCCTACACAACATACACTGACAATCCTACACAACATACACTGACAATCCTACACAACATACACTGACAATCCTACACAACATACACTGACAATCCTACACAACATACACTGACAATCCTACACAACATACACTGACAATCCTACACAACATACACTGACAATCCTACACAACATACACTGACAATCCTACACAACATACACTGACAATCCTACACAACATACACTGACAATCCTACACAACATACACTGACAATCCTACACAACATACACTGACAATCCTACACAACATACACTGACAATCCTACACAACATACACTGACAATCCTACACAACATACACTGACAATCCTACACAACATACACTGACAATCCTACACAACATACACTGACAATCCTACACAACATACACTGACAATCCTACACAACATACACTGACCCTAGAAAATGTACCCTTTCAATCCTTCACAACATACACTGACAATCCTACACAACATACACTGACAATCCTACACAACATACACTGACAATCCTACACAACATACACTGACAATCCTACACAACATACAATCCTACACAACACTCAATCTACACAACATACACTGACAATCCTACACAACATACACTGACAATCCTACACAACATACACTGACAATCCTACACAACATACACTGACAATCCTACACAACATACACTGACAATCCTACACAACATACACTGACAATCCTACACAACATACACTGACAATCCTACACAACATACACTGACAATCCTACACAACATACACTGACAATCCTACACAACATACACTGACAATCCTACACAACATACACTGACAATCCTACACAACATACACTACACTGACAATCCTACACAACATACACTGACAATCCTACACAACATACACTGACAATCCTACACAACATACACTGACAATCCTACACAACATACACTGACAATCCTACACAACATACACTGACAATCCTACACAACATACACTGACAATCCTACACAACATACACTGACAATCCTACACAACATACACTGACAATCCTACACAACATACACTGACAATCCTACACAACATACACTGACAATCCTACACAACATACACTGACAATCCTACACAACATACACTGACAATCCTACACAACATACACTGACAATCCTACACAACATACACTGACAATCCTACACAACATACACTGACAATCCTACACAACATACACTGACAATCCTACACGATATACACTGACAATCCTACACAACAATCCTACACAACATACACGGACAATCCTACACAACATACACTGACAATCCTACACAACATACACTGACAATCCTACACAACATACACTGACAATCTTACACAACATACACTGACAATCCTACACAACATACACTGACACAATCCTACACAACATACACTGACAATCCTACACAACATACACTGACAATCCTACACAACATACACTGACAATCCTACACAACATACACTGACAATCCTACACAACATACACTGACAATCCTACACAACATACACTGACAATCCTACACAACATACACTGACAATTATACACAACACTGACACTGACAATCCTACACAACATACACTGACAATCCTACACAACATACACTGACAATCCTACACAACATACACTGACAATCCTACACAACACTACACTACAATCCTACACAACATACACTGACAATCCTACACAACATACACTGACAATCCTACACAACATACACTGACAATCCTACACAACATACACTGACAATCCTACACAACATACACTGACAATCCTACACAACATACACTGACAATCCTACAGAACATACACTGATAATCCTACACATACACTGACAATCCTACACAACATACACTGACAATCCTACACAACATACACTGATAATCCTACACAACATACACTGACAATCCTACACAACATACACTGACAATCCTACACAACATACACTGATAATCCTACACAACATACACTGACAATCCTACACAACATACACTGACAATCCTACACAACATACACTGACAATCCTACACAACATACACTGACAATCCTACACAACATACACTGACAATCCTACACAACATACACTGACAATCCTACACAACATACACTGACAATCCTACACAACATACACTGACAATCCTACACAACATACACTGACAATCCTACACAACATACACTGATAATCCTACACAACATACACTGACAATCCTACAGAACATACACTGATAATCCTACACATTCACTGACAATCCTACACAACATACACTGACAATCCTACACAACATACACTGACAATCCTACACAACATACACTGACAATCCTACACAACATACACTGACAATCCTACACAACATACACTGACAATCCTACACAACATACACTGACAATCCTACACAACATACACTGACAATCCTACACAACATACACTGACAATCCTACACAACATACACTGACAATCCTACACAACATACACTGACAATCCTACACAACATACACTGACAATCCTACACAACATACACTGACAATCCTACACAACATACACTGACAATCCTACACAACATACACTGACAATCCTACACAACATACACTGACAATCCTACACAACATACACTGACAATCCTACACAACATACACTGACAATCCTACACAACATACACTGACAATCCTACACAACATACACTGACAATCCTACACAACATACACTGACAATCCTACACAGCATACACTGACAATCCTACACAACATACACTGACAATCCTACTAAAGAACACTGACAATCCTACACAACATACACTGACAATCCTACACAACATACACTGACAATCCTACAAAAGAACACTGACAATCCTACACAACATACACTGACAATCCTACACAACATACACTGACAATCCTACACAACAATCCTACACTACACTGACAATCCTACACAACATACACTGACAATCCTACACAACATACACTGAATCCTACATCACTACAATCCTACACAACATACACTGACAATCCTACACAACATACACTGACAATCCTACACAACATACACTGACAATCCTACACAACATACACTGACAATCCTACACAACATACACTGACAATCCTACACAACATACACTGACAATCCTACACAACATACACTGACAATCCTACACAACATACACTGACAATCCTACACAACATACACTGACAATCCTACACAACATACACTGACAATCCTACACAACATACACTGACAATCCTACACAACATACACTGACAATCCTACACAACATACACTGACAATCCTACACAACATACACTGACAATCCTACACAACATACACTGACAATCCTACACAACATACACTGACAATCCTACACACTGACAATACACTGACAATCCTACACACTGACAATCCTACACTGACAATCCTACACAACATACACTGACAATCCTACACAACATACACTGACAATCCTACACAACATACACTGACAATCCTACACACTGACAATCCTACACTGACAATCCTACACAACATACACTGACAATCCTACACAACATACACTGACAATCCTACACAACATACACTGACAATCCTACACAACATACACTGACAATCCTACACAACATACACTGACAATCCTACACAACATACACTGACAATCCTACACAACATACACTGACAATCCTAATCCTACAAAACTACACTGACAATCCTACACAACATACACTGACAATCCTACACAACATACACTGACAATCCTACACAACATACACTGACAATCCTACACAACATACACTGACAATCCTACACAACATACACTGACAATCCTACACAACATACACTGACAATCCTACACAACATACACTGACAATCCTACACAACATACACTGACAATCCTACACAACATACACTGACAATCCTACACAACATACACTGACAATCCTACACAACATACACTGACAATCCTACACAACATACACTGACAATCCTACACAACATACACTGACAATCCTACACAACATACACTGACAATCCTACTAAAGAACACTGACAATCCTACACAACATACACTGACAATCCTACACAACATACACTGACAATCCTACACAACATACACTGACAATCCTACACAACATACACTGACAATCCTACACAACATACACTGACAATCCTACACAACATACACTGACAATCCTACACAACATACACTGACAATCCTACACAACATACACTGACAATCCTACAAAAGAACACTGACAATCCTACACAACATACACTGACAATCCTACACAACATACACTGACAATCCTACACAACAATCCTACACAACAACAATCCTACACAACATACACACACTGACAATCCTACAAAACATACACTGACAATCCTACACAACATACACTGACAATCCTACACAACATACACTGACAATCCTACACAACATACACTACACAACATACACTGACAATCCTACACAACATACACTGACAATCCTACACAACATACACTGACAATCCTACACAACATACACTGACAATCCTACAAAAGAACACTGACAATCCTACACAACATACACTGACAATCCTACACAACATACACTGACAATCCTACACAACATACACTGACAATCCTACACAACATACACTGACAATCCTACACAACATACACTGACAATCCTACACAACATACACTGACAATCCTACACAACATACACTGACAATCCTACAAAAGAACACTGACAATCCTACACAACATACACTGACAATCCTACACAACATACACTGACAATCCTACACAACATACACTGACAATCCTACACAACATACACTGACAATCCTACACAACATACACTGACAATCCTACACAACATACACTGACAATCCTACACAACATACACTGACAATCCTACACAACATACACTGACAATCCTACACAACATACACTGACAATCCTACACAACATACACTGACAATCCTACACAACATACACTGACAATCCTACACAACATACACTGACAATCCTACACAACATACACTGACAATCCTACACAACATACACTGACAATCCTTCTAAAGAACACTGACAATCCTACACATCATACACTGACAATCCTACACAACATACACTGACAATCCTACACAACATACACTGACAATCCTACCAAAGAACACTGACAATCCTACACAACATACACTGACAATCCTACAAAAGAACACTGACAATCCTACACGACATACACTGACAATACTACACATTCACTGACAATCCTACACAACATACACTGACAATCCTACACAACATACACTGATAATCCTACACACTGACAATCCTACACAACATACACTGACAATCCTACACAACATACACTGACAATCCTACACAACATACACTGACAATCCTACACAACATTCACTGACAATCCTACACAACATACACTGACAATCCTACACAACATACACTGACAATCCTACACAACATACACTGACAATCCTACACAACAACACTGACAATCCTACACACTGACATCCTCCACAACATACACTGACAATCCTACACAACATACACTGACAATCCTACACAACATACACTGACAATCCTACACAACATACACTGACAATCCTACACAACATACACTGACAATCCTACACAACATACACTGACAATCCTACACAACATACACTGACAATCCTACACACTGACAATACACAACATACACTGATAATCCTACACAACATACACTGACAATCCTACACAACATACACTGACAATCCTACACAACATACACTGACAATCCTACACAACATACACTGACAATCCTACACAACATACACTGACAATCCTACACAACATACACTGACAATCCTACACAACATACACTGACAATCCTACACAACATACACTGACAATCCTACACAACATACACTGACAATCCTACACAACATACACTGACAATCCTACACAACATACAATCCTACACAACATACACTGACAATCCTACACAACATACACTGACAATCCTACACAACATACACTGACAATCCTACACAACATACACTGACAATCCTACACAACATACACTGACAATCCTACACAACATACACTGACAATCCTACACAACATACACTGACAATCCTACACAACATACACTCCTACACAACATACACTGACAATCCTACACAACATACACTGACAATCCTACACAACATACACTGACAATCCTACACAACATACACTGACAATCCTACACAACATACACTGACAATCCTACAAAACATACACTGACAATCCTACACAACATACACTGACAATCCTACACAACATACACTGACAATCCTACACAACATACACTGACAATCCTAAACAACATACACTGACAATCCTACACAACATACACTGACAATCCTACACAACATACACTGACAATCCTACACAACATACACTGACAATCCTACACAACATACACTGACAATCCTACACAACATACACTGACAATCCTACACAACATACACTGACAATCCTACACAACATACACTGACAATCCTACACAACATACACTGACAATCCTACACAACATACACTGACAATCCTACACAACATACACTGACAATCCTACACAACATACACTGACAATCCTACACAACATACACTGACAATCCTACACAACATACACTGACAATCCTACACAACATACACTGACAATCCTACACAACATACACTGACAATCCTACACAACATACACTGACAATCCTACACAACATACATAGATCCATCGACCGACTTTTCCTGTTATTCCTTTAGCACGCATTTTGTGCGCTATTACGCCATGGTCACACTTGTCGAAGGCTTTTGCAAAGTCTGTATATATTACATCTGCATTCTTTTTGTCTTCTAGTGCATTTAGGACCTTGTCGTAGTGGTCCAATAGTTGAGACAGACAGGAGCGACCTGTTTTAAACCCATGTTGCCCTGGGTTGTGTAACTGATGGGTTTCTAGATGCGTGGTGATCTTGCTTCTTAGGACCCTTTCAAAGATTTTTATGATATGGGATGTTAGTGCTATTGGTCTGTAGTTCTTTGCTGTTGCTTTACTGCCCCCTTTGTGGAGTGGGGCTATGTCTGTTGTTTTTAGTAACTGTGGGACGACCCCCGTGTCCATGCTCCCTCTCCATAGGATGGAAAAGGCTCGTGATAGGGGCTTCTTGCAGTTCTTGATGAACACAGAGTTCCATGAGTCTGGCCCTGGGGCAGAGTGCATGGGCATGTCATTTATCGCCTGTTCGAAGTCATTTGGCGTCAGGATAACATCGGATAGGCTTGTGTTAATCAAATTTTGTGGCTCTCTCATAAAAAATTCATTTTGATCTTCGACTCTCAGTCTGGTTAGCGGCTTGCTAAAAACTGAGTCATATTGGGACTTGAGTAGCTCACTCATTTCCTTGCTGTCATCTGTGTAGGACCCATCTTGTTTAAGTAGGGGCCCAATACTGGACGTTGTTCTCGATTTTGATTTGGCATAGGAGAAGAAATACTTTGGGTTTCTTTCGATTTCATTTATGGCTTTTAGTTCTTCCCGCGATTCCTGACTCCTAAAGGATTCTTTTAGCTTAAGTTCGATGCTTGCTATTTCTCTGACCAGTGTCTCCCTACGCATTTCAGATATATTGACCTCTTTTAGCCGCTCTGTTATTCTTTTCCGTCGCCTGTAAAGGGAGCGCCTGTCTCTTTCTGTTTTACATCTACTCCTCCTTTTTCTTAGAGGAATAAGCCTTGTGCATACATCGAGTGCCACCGAGTTAATCTGTTCTAGGCATAAGTTGGGGTCTGTGTTGCTTAGTATATCTTCCCAGCTTATATCGGTTAGGACTTGGTTTACTTGGTCCCACTTTATGTTTTTGTTATTGAAGTTGAATTTGGTGAATGCTCCCTCGTGACTAATCTCATTATGGCGGTCTGGGGCTCCGCGCATACATGACTGAACCTCAATTATGTTGTGATCTGAGTATATTGTTTTTGATATGGTGATATTTCTTATCAGATCATCATTGTTAGTGAAGATGAGGTCTAGTGTATTCTCCAGTCTAGTAGGCTCTATTATTTGCTGGTTTAAATTGAATTTTGTGCAGAGATTTAAAAGCTCGTGTGAGTGTGAGTTTTCATCAGAGCTGCCTCCTGGTGTTATTACTGCAACAATATTATTTGCTAAATTCCTCCATGTTAGGTGCCTTAAGTTGAAATCCCCCAGGAGCAAGATGTTGGGTGCAGGAGCTGGAAGGTTTTCCAGACAGTGGTCAATTTTTAACAGCTGTTCCTGGAATTGCTGGGATGTTGCATCCGGAGGCTTGTAGACTATCACAATGACTAGGTTTTGGTTCTCGACCTTTACTGCTAAAACTTCCACTAAAACATACATTTTGAGGCATTTAGCAGTTCTGTGCAAACAAGTGACTCTGCAATGTACAGGCCAACCCTCCCCTTTTTGCCTGTTCACTCTCTCACATCTGTATAGGTTGTAACCTGGGATCCATATTTCGTTGTCCAAGTGATCCTTTATGTGGGTCTCAGTGAAAGCCGCGAACATTGCCTTTGCCTCTGCAAGCAGTCCACGGATGAAAGGTATTTTGTTGTTTGTTGCTGGCTTTAGACCCTGTATATTTGCAAAGAAGAATGTTATCGGACTGGTGGTATTGTTGGTACTCGGGGGGGGGGGGGGATTTTTTTCCGGCATTAGTATCTGTATCTGTTGGTTTGGAGTGGAGGCCATCGACTCTGGTTCCACTCCAGGAATGACTGGATTTGGTGTACGATTTATGCCATTTCCTGCCAGTTTTTTTTCCTTCCTGGCACTAAAAAAACTCTCCCTCTTGAGTGGCTGTGGCTACCCAGGTTTTCCCATGGCCTGGATGTTTTGTATCTTTTTGTCCCCTTTAGATGGTATGCCTGGCAATTTAAGTTATAGCACAGTCTTTCCTGTACTGAGGAGGTACACAGTTCAGGGTGAAAAAGCTTACAGGAAGGGAGTTTGCATTTTCCTGTTGTCATATGGGCATGGCATTTTCTAGGGTGGTCATAGTTGCACGTCCCATCTGTTTTTCCAGATTTCCCATGCCAGCAGATACCGAGTGCATAGTATGTGCACAGGCTTGGTTTCCGTTTCCCTTGGGTTTCTGTGACTGTATTCCCTGTTGGTGCATGTTTCCCTGTCTTACTTCTATCCTCCCTAGCACCAACAATGGAGCTCCCACCAGTTGTTTTTGGTAATATATCCTCACTATTGCTAGTGGAGTCCTCTTGTTTGCTATTTCCTGCGGTATTTCTAGTTTGCAATATTGGTTTTATCTTATCTTTGACTACACTTGTTTCCCTACTATGGCTCCTGTCCCTATGAGGTCATTTATATGTATTCCTTCCTGCGTATAATTCCCGACTACCTGGACAAAATCTCCAGCTTCACCATTACTGTCTCCCAGGACAGCATCTCCAGCTTCCCCATTACTGTCTCCCAGGACAGCATGTCCAGCTTCACCATTACTGTCTCCCAGGACAGCACCTCCAGCTTCACCATTACTGTCTCCCAGGACAGCACCTCCAGCTTCACCATTACTGTCTCCCAGGACAGCACTATCAGCCCCCCATTTACTGACTACCAGGACATCATCTCCAGCCTTACAGTTTCTGACTACATGGCCAGTATCAAGGGCAGTACCATTCAGCCCAGACTTTTTATGTTCCCATCTGTTGTAGAAAGCTTCCAGGTTTTCTATGAAAGCAGCTTTGATGTTGACCTCTTTTAATACCCTTGTGATTTTAGTCCACAGATTTATCTCATTTGGGCATACCCAAAAACACTTCCCTGTTTTAATACTGCTTGTAGCTAGTTCTTGGATATCTGCACAAGGGGCGTGACACCAATTTCCACAAAAATGACAATTTATGCATGTGGAAGCCCGTTTGTTTGATTGACCACAGACTACACACAGCTTCATAATGATTTGAATGGTTGATTTACTGCAATTCTACTAGCAACCTCTTGAATATTCTATTAATAACCTGCTAGGTAGTGCACAACGAAACCGTTTGAAACCAGTCCAGGGTTCGGACCAGTCAAGGGTTCGGACCAGTCAAGGGTTCGGACCAATCAAGGGTTCGGACCAGTCTATCTGATCTGATCAGTGGGTCACTTATTTAAACCATACTGGTCGGTGATTTGAGCTAACACGTGAAGGATCTACTGGAAATTATCTACCCGAGTAATATGTGATTTGATTGATACAAAAGTATAACTTGCGTGTTGAAGAGCCGGTGACTGCTGGCACTCCTACAATGACGAACGGTCGACCTCCACCCTTGTTTATCACTTGCTGTATCTAGCTTCTCTATTTTTTTTTTCCGTCTCCACCACAATAAATGCTATATTATCACTATAGTTGACTGGTGCAAATTTTGGAGGAAGGACGCTTTTTCTGTAGTAATAATTGCTTCTCATTGTGTATATTGCGACCGCTGGTAACTACGGGTTATATTCAATTCAATTCAATTCAATTCAAAGTTTATTCTCTATAAGGATTACAATGCTGAGTTTACAGAAATTTGGTTATTGTTTGGTTTACATGTAGTAAAATTGTGATTACAGAGTGTACCACTAGAACGCTTAGCATGGCTAGGCATTTCGGGCATACTTAGTTTTATTCTTAATTGTAAAATATTACAAATTATGAGGTAAGTTGGTATTATGGCTAAGTGACTAAATACTAGTTTATGAGTTTAGCAATGTGAATGCTTTTGTTTTGGCACAGTATATAGTTTCAGTATTGGAGTATCACAGGATTCATTATTTTAAGACTGAGATTAATATTTCTGTTTATGGTCAAATGAGTGAGCGAGTGTAAGTGTGAACCACTAGGTGGTATTCGTGTAGTTAGTTGACGGGGTGTATCAGGGAGATAAGATGTTTTCTAATGGTAGTTTTGAAGGTGATGAATGTGTCTGCAGTTCTAGAGTTCTCAGGTAGGGTATTCCAGATTTTAGGGCCTTTGACATACATTGAATTTTTGTAAAGGTTTAGTCGGACACAGGGAATGTCGTAGAGATGTTTGTGTCTGGTGTTATGCCTGTGGGTTCTGTCACAACTATCAAGAAAGCGTTTTAGGTCAAGGTTGATATTAGAGTTTAAGGCCCTGTAGATATAGATTGCACAGTAGTAAGTGTGGATGTACTGAACTGGGAGTAAGTTTAGATCTTTGAAGAGTGGGGGGGTGTGCTGCCAGGGATGGGATTTAGTGATTATTCTTACTGCAGCTTTTTGTTGGGTTATTATTGGCTTTAGGTGTGTTGCTGCAGTTGATCCCCAAGCACAAATAGCATAGGTAAGGTATGGATAAATAAGTGAGTGGTATAGTGTGAGAAGGGCATTTTGCGGCACGTAGTATCGTATCTTGGAGAGGATCCCAACCGTTTTGGATACTTTTTTGGCTATATGCTGGATATGGGTGCTGAAATTCAGGTTGTTGTCAAGGTATAAGCCTAGGAATTTTCCCCCATTATTTCTGGTAATTAGAGTGTTGTCAATCTTAATGTTAATTTGTGCATCTCCTGCTCTGCTACCAAACATAATATAGTAAGTTTTGTCAGTGTTAAGCGTAAGTTTATTGGCTGTCATCCAAGTCGATATTTTAATCAGCTCCTCATTCACAATGGTGTTGAGGGTGGCAAGATTAGGGTGAGAGATGACATAAGTCGTGTCATCAGCAAAGAGAATGGGTTTCAGGTGTTGGGATACGTTTGGAAGGTCATTGATGTATATGAGGAAGAGCAGGGGACCAAGGACACTTCCCTGCGGAACTCCAGTATCAAGTGGCCGTGTTGCTGATGCTGTGTCTTTAATGGTGACGCACTGATACCTATTAGTAATGTAAGATTTGAAATAAGCAAGTGCATGGCCTCTTATACCGTAGTGGTCAAGTTCGTGGAGTAGGATTTGGTGGTTTACTGTGTCAAAAGCTTTTCTTAGGTCAATAAAAATTCCTAGTGGATATTCCTTATTTTCCAATGCTGTGTAAAGCAGATCTAGCATTTTTATGATTGCATCATTAGTGCTTTTATTTTTCCTGAATCCAAACTGGCAGGGGTTGAGTATGTTTTGAGCCGTTATAAATGAATACAGTCTCTTGTACACGAGTTTCTCAAAGATTTTGGATAGCAATGGTAAGTTAGATATTGGCCTATAGTTGTTTAAGTCTGTGGGGTCACCACCTTTATGTATTGGTGTAACCCTTGCCATCTTGAGTAGTTTCGGGAAGGTGCTAGTCTCTATTGACTTGTTAAAAAGTAATGAAATAGCATGCGAAAGGACATGGGCCACTCGCTTGTACAGTAATGGTGGGACATGAGACAGATTCCCCGAGTTATTTGAAATTCACAGTAACATCTGGTATTTCAAGAAAAAGAAACTAATGAAAGTCACTCCACTCCACTAAGTACCATTATAATACTGGTTAGTTGCTACTACAACACTGTATTCTGCTATTCACTGGTATCACTAGATTATATGCGAGTACACTAGCAAGCCAGGAAGATTATTAAAAACAGCTGACCTGTGGTAAGTTTCTGGCGACTTCTGGCACCTGCCTCTATAGGCTTATCACTTCATTTACAAATTCACCTGTTTTCAAATGACACTTTAGCCTTTATCAACAATATACTAGGGAGCCACTGTAGTATACACTATACACTATGTATACTCAATGTTTTCAGGGAGACTTTCTTTCCTCTGACACAAAGTTCAATTATTATTATTATTTTTTTCACACGGGACACAGGCCTATGATTCCCCTCTGGCAGTAAACTCTGCTAGGTAGTGCACACTAATTCTCCTTTTTTGACTCAGTATATAATGTTTTCCGCCCAAGATTGGTTCCAGGCGCCAGAGGGATGTATCGTATAGGATTGATGACACAAATTAAAGTTCTAGCACGTAAGAGCGACCGTGAAAACACCAGAAAACCCAGAGCTCAACGAGGCACACTGACACTGTCACGCTATCTCGCTGTGCTCGCCAAGCCCGCGCCAACCACCCGGACACCTGCTTGCAGCAGGCAGGCAGGCACACAGGAGACACTCGCAAGATGAGCGGAGTGCGGCACAGAGGACACGGGCACTCAAGCACCCATGTGGTCTGGCAAAAAAAACGCCTCTTGACCACAAGCAAATAGAGGCGAACAGCTGAGTTCCAAATCGAGGAAGGAGAAGGGACAAGGAAGGGATATTCACCTCGCTAGACACAGGCAATATGGGTGTAGTGGCCTGCAGGTCGCAGTGCAATTTTCAAGGTCATTCACTGGGCCCACAGTCGTCTCGAGAGATACCAACCCTGTACTACTTGTTAATTTCTCCAAACCCGCAGCACTTAACACATCTAGCACACGTGTCTTGGAATGACAGACAAATTTTCACTACATAAGAACTAGTTCTCACAACACCGAAGGTACAGCCGGAACACTGTAGAACGTTCACAAAGGCATTCTGGGATTCAGAACAGATGTAGCCTTGGCCTTCACTGGCTGGCTTGGAGCGCTGTTTGGCCTGGATCAGCTAAACTCGCCCTTATCCCATATGTAGATAATGGTGACGAGTTAAGGGATACCGGTGAATAGGAAAGTCGAGGAAGGGACATTCACCTCACTAGACTCATGCAGTATGGGTGTAAGTGGCATGCGGGTCTTACTGTGCCATTTTCAAGGTCACCCAGCAGGCCAGACATTCCTCACTCATTTTAAGCCTACGTAGGTACTGATGGTAGCACAATGTCCTAAGTAAGCGTAATCCACTCATGCAAATAGTTACAACAAATCTGAAGCACTTGCGGAACTCACATATTCGAGTACCAGCGGAGCAGCAAAATACACCTTTACCCTGCACCTTGATAGAGGCAAATGGCTGAGTTTAAAGGCAGAGAGTTGGGGATACAGGAGAACAGCAGGGGTAACTGAGCACACACATTCGCCTTTCTTCACATAGTCAATGTGGGCGAAAGTCTCAGGCAGGTGATGCAGTGCCTCACTCAAGGTCACTGACTGAGGCAGACTTCTCAAGAGCTACCAAACACTGCAATACTCGTACAAATAGTTACTCCAACCTTGCAGAACTTCTAGCACACGTGTCTTGGAGTGAAAGACGAATTTTCAGTGTGTGGACACCTGGGTTACCAACTCACGTAGGACTGCACACTCATCGTTATTCCTCAGGTTGGTAAAGCGATGAGTTGTGAGCATTTTGAGAGGCACGAGTAGCGGTGGACTAGCAAAATTCGCCTCTACACTGTATGTTGATAGAGGCAAAAGGCTGAGGTCAAATGAAAGGCAGAGAGGAAGCAGAGGCCTGTGAGAGCCTTTGCAAAAAGGAAAACTATTTCCAGTGTTTCACTAGGTATATCCTTAGTCACAGCTCGCACATAACAGTTCTCCCAACACTGAAGCTGTCTTCCAACATTAGGAGTTTTAATGATGACTTACCAGTCGGGAGAAATGGGTAGGCCTGCGAATTAGTAGGTCCAGATCCCCAGCACATGTGTACTCCCCTCAACCACTAAGCCGAGTCTGAGGTGCAACCGGGAGCCTTAATTCCTGCAATTTTCAATCGTTATTAGTGACCTGCATGCACCTCAGAAATTCCTATATCCAAGAGGGTATGTATCCCCTAGTATAAATATGCAGACACGGACACTAACTTCCAGACTGCCTTGAGACACTGGTACTTACTGGGCATGCACTGCCTGTTGCACACCGGGCCCACAGATCAAACTCACTCACAATTTTCCCCAGACACTGGCCAGAAATCTACGAGATAAAGTGGAGGTCTTGTCTTACTGTATGGGCCTGACGGAGGTCATCTACGGTACATCAAGGTGCCTCTACCAGATTTCCCCAGGTCTCAAATGTGAAGACACATGGGGGCGCCATCTGCTAATCATGGCACGTCTTGTCCAGTTGGTGTCTGTCTTAAGAAGAATGAGCTGGTCTCTCTTCCAGACCCTTGTCTCTTCGTTAAAACTAGGGCTGCCAGTTCTCCCTAGCTAACTTATCCTAGTGTTTGCCTGCATTATCGGCCTATTACTACCTATGTTAAGGTCTTAGGTCTACATTATTATTATCTACAGTTGCCTTAGTAAACATAATATTAATATACTAACAGTAAAACTACCTACTCCTTCCCTGAAGGGTAAATCTATAAATTAAATAAGCTTACCAACAATCCATGCCAACTAGAGAGAATGCTTTGTTTTGGGTGGGGTATAAGGGCCACCCATCTCAGCCGTTCCATTATGGCCATGCCGGATCTGTCCTGTGGAACTTTAGGGAACAAATAAATTTCTACACCCCCTAGGATTTTTCAGGTGTATATAATCATGTATCTCTCCCGCCTGCATTCCAGGGAATACAGGTTTAGGAACCTCAAGCGCTCCCAGTAATTGAGGTGTTTTATCTCCGTTATGCTCGCCATGAAGGCTCTCTGTACATTTTCTAGGTCAGCAATTTCACCTGTCTTGAAAGGTGCTGTTAGTGTGCAGCAATATTCCAGCCTAGATAGAACAAGTGACGTGAAGAGTGTCATCATGAGCTTGGCCTCCCTAGTTTTGAAGGTTCTCATTATTCATCCTGTCATTTTTCTAGCAGATACGATTGATACAATGTTATGGTCCTTGAAGGTGAGATCCTCCAACATGATCACTCCCAGGTCTTTAACGTTGGTGTTTCGCTCTATTTTGTGGCCAGAATTTTTTTGTACTCTGATGAAGATTTAATTTCCTCGTGTTTACCATATCTGAGTAATTGAAATTTCTCATCGTTGAACTTCATATTGTTTTCTGCAGCCCACTGAAAGATTTGGTTGATGTCCGCCTGGAGCCTTGCAGTGTCTGCAATGGAAGACACTGTCATGCAGATTTGGGTGTCATCTGCAAAGGAAGACACGGTGCTGTGGCTGACATCCTTGTCTATGTCGGATATGAGGATGAGGAACAAGATAGGAGCGAGTATTGTGCCTTGTGGAACAGAGCTTTTCACTGTAGCTGCATCAGACTTTACTCTGTTGACGACTACTCTCTGTGTTCTGTTAGTGAGGAAATTATAGATCCATCGACCGACTTTTCCTGTTATTCCTTTAGCACGCATTTTGTGCGCTATTACACCATGGTCACACTTGTCGAAGGCTTTTGCAAAGTCTGTATATATTACATCTGCATTCTTTTTGTCATCTAGTGCACCTAGGACCTTGTCGTAGTGATCCAATAGTTGAGACAGACAGGAGCGACCTGTTCTAAACCCATGTTGCCCTGGGTTGTGTAACTGATGGGTTTCTAGATGGGTGGTGATCTTGCTTCTTAGGACCCTTTCAAAGATTTTTATGATATGGGGTGTTAGTGATATTGGTCTGTAGCTCTTTGCTGTTGCTTTACTGCCCCCTTTGTGGAGTGGGGCTATGTTCTTTGCTTTTAGTAACTGTGGGACGACCCCCGTGTCCATGCTCCCTCTCCATAGGATGGAAAAGGCTCGTGATAGGGGCTTCTTGCAGTTCTTTATGAACACGGAGTTCCATGAGTCTGGCCCTGGGGCAGAGTGCATGGGCATGTCATTTATCGCCTGTTCGAAGTCATTTGACGTCAGGATAACATCGGATAGGCTTGTGTTAACCAAATTCTGTGGCTCTCTCATAAAAAATTCATTTTGATCTTCGACTCTCAGTCTGGTTAGCGGCTTGCTAAAAACTGAGTCATATTGGGACTTGAGTAGCTCACTCATTTCCTTACATTCATCTGTGTAGGACCCATCTTGTTTAAGTAGGGGCCCAATACTGGACGTTGTTCTCGACTTTGATTTGGCATAGGAGAAGAAATACTTTGGGTTTCTTTCGATTTCATTTATGGCTTTTAGTTCTTCCCGCGATTCCTGATTCCTATAAGATTCCTTTAGCTTAAATTCAATGCTTGCTATTTCTCTGACCAGTGTCTGGAGTTTACCTGGAGAGAGTTCCGGGGGTCAACGCCCCCGCGGCCCGGTCTGTGACCAGGCCTCCTGGTGGATCAGCCCCTGATCAAAAAGGCTGTTGCTGCTGGCTGCACGCAAACCAACGTACGAGCCACAGCCCGGCTGATCCGGAACTGACTTTAGGTGCTTGTCCAGTGCCAGCTTGAAGACTGCCAGGGGTCTGTTGGTAATCCCCCTTATGTGTGCTGGGAGGCAGTTGAACAGTCTCGGGCCCCTGAGACTTATTGTATGGTCTCTTAACGTGCTAGTGACACCCCTGCTTTTCATTGGGGGGATGGTGCATCGTCTGCCAAGTCTTTTGCTTCCGTAGTGAGTGATTTTCGCGTGCAAGTTCGGTACTAGTCCCTCTAGGATTTTCCAGGTGTATATAATCATGTATCTCTCCCTCCTGCGTTCCAGGGAATACAGGTTTAGGAACCTCAAGCGCTCCCAATAATTGAGGTGTTTTATCTCCGTTATGCGTGCCGTGAAAGTTCTCTGTACATTTTCTAGGTCAGCAATTTCACCTGCCTTGAAAGGTGCTGTTAGTGTGCAGCAATATTCCAGCCTAGATAGAACAAGAGACGTGAAGAGTGTCATCATGGGCTTGGCCTCCCTAGTTTTGAAGGTTCTCATTATTCATCCTGTCATTTTTCTAGCAGATGCGATTGATACAATGTTATGGTCCTTGAAGGTGAGATCCTCCGACATGATCACTCCCAGGACTTTAACGTTGGTGTTTCGCTCTATTTTGTGGCCAGAATTTGTTTTGTACTCTGATGAAGATTAAATTTCCTCGTGTTTACCATATCTGAGTAATTGAAATTTCTCATCGTTGAACTTCATATTGTTTTCTGCAGCCCACTGAAAGATTTGGTTGATGTCCGCCTGGAACCTTGCAGTGTCTGCAATGGAAGACACTGTCATGCAGATTCGGGTGTCATCTGCAAAGGAAGACACGGTGCTGTGGCTGACATCCTTGTCTATGTCGGATATGAGGATGAGGAACAAGATAGGAGTGAGTATTGTGCCTTGTGGAACAGAGCTTTTCACCGTAGCTGCATCGGACTTTGTTGACGACTACTCTCTGTGTTCTGTTAGTGAGGAAATTATAGATCCATCGACAAACTTTTCCTGTTATTCCTTTAGCACGCATTTTGTGCGCTATTACACCATGGTCACACTTGTCGAAGGCTTTTGCAAAGTCTGTATATATTACATCTACATTCTTTTTGTCTTCTAGTGCATCTACGACCTTGTCGTAGTGATCCAATAGTTGAGACAGACAAGAGCGACCTGTTCTAAACCCATGTTGCCCTGGGTTGTGTAACTGATGGGTTTCTAGATGGGTGGTGATCTTGCTTCTTAGGACCCTTTCAAAGATTTTTATGATATGGGATGTTAGTGATATTGGTCTGTAGCTCTTTGCTGTTGCTTTACTGCCCCCTTTGTGGAGTGGAGCTATGTTCTTTGCTTTTGAAACTGTGGGACGACCCCCGTGTCCATGCTCCCTCTCCATAGGATGGAAAAGGCTCGTGATAGGGGCTTCTTGCAGTTCTTTATGAACACGGAGTTCCATGAGTCTGGCCCTGGCTCAGAGTGCATAGGCATGTCATTTATCGCCTGTTCGAAGTCATTTGACGTCAGGATAACATCGGATAGGCTTGTGTTAACCCAATTCTGTGGCTCTCTCATAAAAAATTCATTTTGATCTTCGACTCTCAGTCTGGTTAGCGGCTTGCTAAAAACTGAGTCATATTGGGACTTGAGTAGCTCACTCATTTCCTTGCTGTCATCTGTGTAGGACCCATCTCGTTTAAGTAGGGGCCCAATACTGGACGTTGTTCTCGACTTTGATTTGGCATAGGAGAAGAAATACTTTGGGTTTCTTTCGATTTCATTTATGGCTTTTAGTTCTTCCCGCGATTCCTGATTCCTATAAGATTCCTTTAGCTTAAATTCAATGCTTGCTATTTCTCTGACCAGTGTCTGGAGTTTACCTGGAGAGAGTTCCGGGGGTCAACGCCCCCGCGGCCCGGTCTGTGACCAGGCCTCCTGGTGGATCAGCCCCTGATCAAAAAGGCTGTTCCTGCTGGCTGCACGCAAACCAACGTACGAGCCACAGCCCGGCTGATCCGGAACTGACTTTAGGTGCTTGTCCAGTGCCAGCTTGAAGACTGCCAGGGGTCTGTTGGTAATCCCCCTTATGTGTGCTGGGAGGCAGTTGAACAGTCTCGGGCCCCTTAGACTTATTGTATGGTCTCTTAACGTGCTAGTGACACCCCTTCTTTTCATTGGGGGGATGGTGCATCGTCTGCCAAGTCTTTTGCTTCCGTAGTGAGTGATTTTCGCGTGCAAGTTCGGTACTAGTCCCTCTAGGATTTTCCAGGTGTATATAATCATGTATCTCTCCCTCCTGCGTTCCAGGGAATACAGGTTTAGGAACCTCAAGCGCTCCCAATAATTGAGGTGTTTTATCTCCGTTATGCGTGCCGTGAAAGTTCTCTGTACATTTTCTAGGTCGGCAATTTCACCTGCCTTGAAAGGTGCTGTTAGTGTGCAGCAATATTCCAGCCTAGATAGAACAAATGACCTGAAGAGTGTCATCATGGGCTTGGCCTCCCTAGTTTTGAAGGTTCTCATTATCCATCCTGTCATTTTTCTAGCAGATGCGATTGATACAATGTTATGGTCCTTGAAGGTGAGATCCTCCGACATGATCACTCCCAGGTCTTTGACGTTGGTGTTTCGCTCTATTTTGTGGCCAGAATTTGTTTTGTACTCTGATGAAGATTTAATTTCCTCATGTTTACCATATCTGAGTAATTGAAATTTCTCATCGTTGAACTTCATATTGTTTTCTGCAGCCCACTGAAAGATTTGTTTGATGTCCGCCTGGAGCTTTGCAGTGTCTGCAATGGAAGACACTGTCATGCAGATTTGGGTGTCATCTGCAAAGGAAGACACGGTGCTGTGGCTGACATCCTTGTCTATGTCGGATATGAGGATGAGGAACAAGATGGGAGCGAGTACTGTGCCTTGTGGAACAGAGCTTTTCACCGTAGCTGCCTCGGACTTTACTCTGTTGACGAGTACTCTCTGTGTTCTGTTAGTGAGGAAATTATAGATCCATCGACCGACTTTTCCTGTTATTCCTTTAGCACTCATTTTGTGCGCTATTACGGCATGGTCACACTTGTCGAAGGCTTTTGCAAAGTCTGTATATATTACATCTGCATTCTTTTTGTCTTCTAGTGCATTTAGGACCTTGTCGAAGTGATCCAATAGTTGAGACAGACAGGAGCGACCTGTTCTAAACCCATGTTGCCCTGGGTTGTGTAACTGATGGGTTTCTAGATGGGTGGTGATCTTGCTTCTTAGGACCCTTTCAAAGATTTTTATGATATGGGATGTTAGTGCTATTGGTCTGTAGTTCTTTGCTGTTGCTTTACTGCCCCCTTTGTGGAGTGGGGCTATGTCTGTTGTTTTTAGTAACTGTGGGACGACCCCCATGTCCATGCTCCCTCTCCATAGGATGGAAAAGGCTCGTGATAGGGGCTTCTTCCAGTTCTTGATGAACACAGAGTTCCATGAGTCTGGCCCTGGGGCAGAGTGCATGGGCATGTCATTTATCGCCTGTTCGAAGTCATTTGGCGTCAGGATAACATCGGATAGGCTTGTGTTAATCAAATTTTGTGGCTCTCTCATAAAAAATTCATTTTGATCTTCGACTCTCAGTCTGGTTAGCGGCTTGCTAAAAACTGAGTCATATTGGGACTTGAGTAGCTCACTCATTTCCTTGCTGTCATCTGTGTAGGACCCATCTTGTTTAAGTAGGGGCCCAATACTGGACGTTGTTCTCGATTTTGATTTGGCATAGGACAAGAAATACTTTGGGTTTCTTTCGATTTCATTTATGGCTTTTAGTTCTTCCCGCGATTCCTGACTCCTAAAGGATTCTTTTAGCTTAAGTTCAATGCTTGCTCTTTCTCTGACCAGTGTCTCCCTACGCATTTCAGATGTATTGACCTCTTTTAGCCGCTCTGTTATTCTTTTCCGTCGCCTGTAAAGGGAGCGCCTGTCTCTTTCTGTTTTACATCTACTCCTCCTTTTTCTTAGAGGAATGAGCCTTGTGCATACATCGAGTGCCACCAAGTTAATCTGTTCTAGGCATAAGTTGGGGTCTTTGTTGCTTAGTATATCTTCCCAGCTTATATCGGTTAGGACTTGGTTTACTTGGTCCCACTTTATGTTTTTGTTATTGAAGTTGAATTTGGTGAATGCTCCCTCGTGACTAATCTCATTATGTCGGTTTGGGGCTCCGCGCATACATGACTGAACCTCAATTATGTTGTGATCTGAGTATATTGGTTTTGATATGGTGACATTTCTTATCAGATCATCATTGTTAGTGAAGATGAGGTCTAGTGTATTCTCCAGTCTAGTAGGCTCTATTATTTGCTGGTTTAAATTGAATTTTGTGCAGAGATTTAAAAGCTCGCGTGAGTGTGAGTTTTCATCAGAGCTGCCTCCTGGTGTTATTACTGCAACAATATTATTTGCTATGTTCCTCCATTTTAGGTGCCTTAAGTTGAAATCCCCCAGGAGCAAGATGTTGGGTGCAGGAGCTGGAAGGTTTTCCAGACAGTGGTCAATTTTTAACAGCTGTTCCTGGAATTGCTGGGATGTTGCATCCGGAGGCTTGTAGACTACCACAATGACTAGGTTTTGGTTCTCGACCTTTACTGCTAAAACTTCCACTACATCATTTGATGCATTTAGCAGTTCTGTGCAAACAAGTGACCTGGAGTTTACCTGGAGAGAGTTTCGGGGGTCAACGCCCCCGCGGCCCGGTCTGTGACCAGGCCTCCTGGTGGATCAGCCCCTGATCAAAAAGGCTGTTGCTGCTGGCTGCACGCAAACCAACGTACGACCCTCAGCCCGGCTGATCAGGAACTGACTTTAGGTGCTTGTCCAGTGCCAGCTTGAAGACTGCCAGGGGTCTGTTGGTAATCCCCCTTATGTGTGCTGGGAGGCAGTTGAACAGTCTCCGGCCCCTGACACTTATTGTATGGTCTCTTAACGTGCTAGTGACACCCCTGCTTTTCATTGGGGGGATGGTGCATCGTCTGCCAAGTCTTTTGCTTTCGTACTGAGTGATTTTCGTGTGCAAGTTCGGTACTAGTCCCTCTAGGATTGTCCAGGTGTATATAATCATGTATCTCTCCCTCCTGCGTTCCAGGGAATACAGGTTTAGAAACCTCAAGCGCTCCCAGTAATTGAGGTGTTTTATCTCCGTTATGCGCGCCGTGAAAGTTCTCTGTACATTTTCTAGGTCGGCAATTTCACCTCCCTTGAAAGGTGCTGTTAGAGTGCAGCAATATTCCAGCCTAGATAGAACAAGTGACCTGAAGAGTGTCATCATGGGCTTGGCCTCCCTAGTTTTGAAGGTTTTCATTATCCATCCTGTCATTTTTCTAGCAGATGCGATTGATACAATGTTATGGTCCTTGAAGGTGAGATCCTCCGACATAATCACTCCCAGGTCTTTGACGTTGGTGTTTCGCTCTATTATGTGGCCAGAATTTGTTTTGTACTCTGATGAAGATTTAATTTCCTCATGTTTGCCATATCTGAGTAATTGAAATTTCTCATCGTTGAACTTCATATTGTTTTCCGCAGCCCACTGAAAGATTTGGTTGATGTCCGCGTGAAGCCTTGCAGTGTCTGCAATGGAAGACACTGTCATGCAGATTCGGGTGTCATCTGCAAAGGAAGACACGGTGCTGTGGCTGACATCCTTGTCTATGTCGGATATGAGGATGAGGAACAAGATGGGAGCTAGTACTGTGCCTTGTGGAACAGAGCTTTTCACCGTAGCTGCCTCGGACTTTACTCTGTTGACGACTACTCTCTGTGTTCTGTTAGTGAGGAAATTATAGATCCATCGACCGACTTTTCCTGTTATTCCTTTAGCACGCATTTTGTGCGCTATTACGCCATGGTCACACTTGTCGAAGGCTTTTGCAAAGTCTGTATATATTACATCTGCATTCTTTTTGTCTTCTAGTACATTTAGGACCTTGTCGTAGTGATCCAATAGTTGAGACAGACAGGAGCGACCTGTTCTAAACCCATGTTGCCCTGGGTTGTGTAACTGATGGGTTTCTAGATGGGTGGTGATCTTGCTTCTTAGGACCCTTTCAAAGCTTTTTATGATATGGGATGTTAGTGCTATTGGTCTGTAGTTCTTTGCTGTTGCTTTACTGCCCCCTTTGTGGAGTGGGGCTATGTCTGTTGTTTTTAGTAGCTGAGGGACGACCCCCGTGTCCATGCTCCCTCTCCATAGGATGAAAAAAGCTCGTGATAGGGGCTTCTTGCAGTTCTTGATGAACACAGAGTTCCATGAGTCTGGCCCTGGGGCAGAGTGCATGGGCATGTCATTTATCGCCTGTTCGAAGTCATTTGGTGTCAGGATAACATCGGATAGGCTTGTGCTATTCAAATTTTGTGGCTCTCTCATAAAAAATTCATTTTGATCTTCGACTCTCAGTCTGGTTAGCGGCTTGCTAAAAACCGAGTCATATTGGGACTTGAGTAGCTCACTCATTTCCTTGCTGTCATCTGTGTAGGACCCATCTTGTTTAAGAAGGGGCCCAATACTGGACGTTGTTCTCGATTTTGATTTGGCATAGGAGAAGAAATACTTTGGGTTTCTTTCGATTTCATTTATGGCTTTTAGTTCTTCCCGCGATTCCTGACTCCTAAAGGATTCTTTTAGCTTAAGTTCGATGCTTGCTATTTCTCTGACCAGTGTCTCCCTACGCATTTCAGATATATTGACCTCTTTTAGCCGCTCTGTTATTCTTTTCCGTCGCCTGTAAAGGGAGTGCTTGTCTCTTTCTATTTTACATCTACTCCTCCTTTTTCTTAGAGGAATAAGCCTTGTGCATACATCGAGTGCCACCAAGTTAATCTGTTCTAGGCATAAGTTGGGGTCTGTGTTGCTTACTGTATCTTCCCAGCTTATATCGGTTAGGACTTGGTTTACTTGGTCCCACTTTATGTTTTTGTTATTGAAGGTGAATTTGGTGAATGCTCCCTCGTGACTAGTCTCATTTTGTCGGTCTGGGGCTCCACGCATACATGTCTGAACCTCAATTATGTTGTGATTTGAGTATATTGTTTTTGATATGGTGACATTTCTTATCAGATCATCATTGTTAGTGAAGATGAGGTCTAGTGTATTCTCCAGTCTAGTAGGCTCTATTATTTGCTGGTTTAAATTGAATTTTGTGCAGAGATTTAAAAGCTCGTGCGAGTGTGAGTTTTCATCAGAGCTGCCTCCTGGTGTTATTACTGCAACAATATTATTTGCTATATTCCTCCATTTTAGGTGCCTTAAGTTGAAATCCCCCAGGAGCAAGATGTTGGGTGCAGGAGCTGGAAGATTTTCCAGACAGTGGTCAATTTTTAACAGCTGTTCCTGGAATTGCTGGGATGTTGCATCCGGAGGCTTGTAGACTACCACAATGACTAGGTTTTGGTTCTCGACCTTTACTGCTAAAACTTCCACTACATCATTTGAGGCATTAAGCAGTTCTGTGCAAACAAGTGACTCTGCAATGTACAGGCCAACCTCCCCCTCCTTTTGCCTGTTCACTCTGTCACATCTGTATAGGTTGTAACCTGGGATCCATATTTCGTTGTCCAAGTTATCCTTTATGTGGGTCTCAGTGAAAGCCGCGAACATTGCCTTTGCCTCTGCAAGCAGTCCACGGATGAAAGGTATTTTGTTGTTTGTTGCTGGCTTTAGACCCTGAATATTTGCAAAGAAGAATGTTATCGGACTGGTGGTATTGTTGGTACTGGGGGGGAATTTTTTTCCGGCATTAGTATCTGTATCTGTTGGTTTGGAGTGGAGGCCATCGACTGTGGTTCCACTCCAGGAATGACTGGATTTGGTGTACGATTTCTGCCATTTCCTGCCAGTTTTTTTTCCTTCCTGGCACTAAAAAACCTCTCCCTCTTGAGTGGCTGTGGCTACCCAGGTTTTCCCATGGCCTGGATGTTTTGTATCTTTTTGTCCCCTTTAGATGGTATGCCTGGCAATTTAAGTTATAGCACAGTCTTTCCTGTACTGAAGAGGTACACATTTCAGGGTGAAAAAGCTTACAGGAAGGGAGTGTAGTGATACTGGTCCTGTGGGGAGCAGCAGCAGGATAATACTGCACCACCTCTAGGGGCCCTTAACAACAACAACAGTTTGGCGTGCGTCATGGGCACCAACATATGGTGTGTGATTCTCTCCTACTTTATCCATTTATCACCGATGCAGATTACATGGTGAGTTTAAATATCTGGCCTGTAGTTATAACTTTTCTCTTGACATATGCAAGACATCACCATCCCTGTAGAAGCCATTATTAGATGTACTAGTCATTATATTTTGTTGTTGCAGAAGTACTATGAAGATTCTATGTTCAATAAAGCCTAGAGATAAGGCCTGTGTTTCTATCACAACAATTTATTGAACATAGAATCCTGGGCTACCTGGTGGTGATCCTGCACTAGACTACATCACAACATGGAGCGTTTACTGAAACTTGAGAGGCTAGACTGTGACCCCAGCTTATCAACGGCTGCTCAGGAATGGAAGCACTGGTTTAAGACTTTTGAAAACTTCTTGGGAGCCCTTCCTAAAGAAGATCTAGATAAACTAAGTCTGCTCATCAATTTTGTGTCACCTAAGATATATGAGGCTATTTCTGAGTGTAATACCTACGAAGATGCTATCAAAACCCTCAAGTCTCAGTATATTAAACCTACAAATGAAATCTTTGCACGCTATCGCCTTGCAACTCGCCGCCAGCAGATTGATGAGTCCTTAGAGGAATACTTTCAAGCACTGAAAATTTTAGGTAAGGACTGTCACTTCCAAGCAGTGACAGCTGCTCAGTATTGTGAAGAGTCCATCAGGGATGCTTTTATCAGTGGCCTGCAATCACTAATAATAAGGCAGCGTTTATTGGAGAATAAAACTCTCGACTTAGCCGCTGCCTTTGACCAGGCAAGAGCTCTAGATTCAGCCCAGAAGAATTCTGAAGTATACAGTACCACTCAGCCTTCTCGAGTGGTAAGTGCTGCAATTCCTGACCAAGACTCTTGCAATGAAGTTACTGGGGAACCTGCCTCAGTGACAGCAGCAGCAGGTACGGTGTGTTTCTTTTGTGGTTTTTCAAGACATCCACGTCCAAAGTGTCCTGCTCGTGAAGCAATGTGCCATAAATGCCACAAGAAAGGTCACTTTGCTAAAGTATGTCGTGCTAATGCATCAACAAGAGCTAGTGCCTCCACACATTCCAGTGATCATGCGATTCTAGCTACTCCAAATTCACTGTCAAAGGCAGTTGTGAAAGTATTCATCAAAGGAACAGAAGTAGATGGTCTTATTGATAGTGGCAGCTCAGAGAGTTTCATCAACCTTGACTTAGTTAAACGGCTCTCCTTGACTCTACATCACTCATCAGGTACCGTTTCCATGGCATCAACATCTCTCTCTATTCAGACCTTAGGGTTTTGTAAGGTAAATCTCAGAGTTAATGGAAAGGATTATCAAGATGTACATTTAGCTATTCTGCCACAACTGTGCTCTGATGTTATCCTTGGTCAGGACTTTCAGAAGCTGCATGGTAGTGTCACCTTAACATATGGAGGTGAACTGCCTCCTCTTGTTGTCTGTGGACTTAGCACTTTAAGGGTAGACCCACCAAAGCTGTTTGCAAATCTTACCGCGGATTGCCATCCTATATCAGCTAAGTCACGCCGCTATTCTTATGAGGATCGGATGTTCATTGAGAAAGAAACTCAGAGGCTGCTGAAGGAGGGTATTATAGAACCCAGTTATTCCCCTTGGCGTGCACAGGTTGTTGTTGTTAAAGATGGTTATAGGAAACGGAGACTGGCTATCGATTACTCTGAGACAATCAACAAATTTACACTTCTTGATGGGTACCCTCTACCTCGAATTGACGATACAGAGAACAAAATTGCTCAGTACTACGTGTTTAGCACAATTGATCTGCAGAGTGCCTATCATCAAGTCCCTATAAGGAATGAAGATAAACCATACACAGCGTTTCAGGCTAGTGATGGCCTGTATCAGTTTACCAGAGTCCCTTTTGGAGTCACCAATGGGGTAGCCTGCTTCCAACGAATTATGGATTCACTCATTCAGGAAGAGCAACTCATGGGAACTTATGCGTATTTAGATAATGTTACCATTTGTGGCAAGACCCAGGAGGAACATGATGCAAACCTTGATAAGTTTTTGGAAGCCGCCAAGAAGAAAAATATCAGTTACAATGAGGAAAAGTGCACTTTTTCAACTAAAAGGCTTAGCATCCTTGGTTATGTAGTGGAAGGAGGTTCAATATTCCCAGACCCTGAACGACTACGACCTCTACGGGAACTTCCAATGCCTCAAGACAAAAAGTCACTCCGAAGAACTCTTGGTCTCTTTGCTTATTACTCACAATGGATCTACAACTATTCAAGTAAAGTCCGCCCATTGAGTGCTACCACATTTCCTGTGACAAAGGAAGCAGAAGCCGCTTTCCATACTCTCAAACAGGACATTGAAAACTCAGTAGTTCAAGCCATTGATGAGTCCCTACCATTCGAAGTGGAAACGGATGCATCTGACATTGCCATTGCTGCAGTCTTATCTCAGGCAGGACGACCAGTAGCCTTCTTTTCGAGAACTTTTCAAGGATCAGAGAAATGTTATGCTGCTGTAGAAAAGGAAGCCCAGGCCATCATAGAAGCAGTTCGCCACTGGAGGCATTATTTAACTGGTAGACATTTCACCATAAGGACTGACCAACGGTCCGTGATGTATATGTTCGACAAGAGGCACAAAAGTAGGATAAAGAATGACAAGATATTACGCTGGAGGATGGAACTATCGTGTTATGACTTTGATATTCTGTACCAACCGGGTCAAGAGAACATCTCACCTGATGCATTCTCTAGGTCCCACTGTGGAGCAGCATGTCATGATTTGCAATCACTCTCAGCTCTCCACAAGGCTTTGTGTCACCCAGGAGTTACACGCCTGTACCATTTTGTCAAATCAAAGAACATGCCCTACTCAGTGGAAGATGTGCGACAAGTGATCAGAGCATGCAGAGTATGTGCAGAGTGCAAGCCAAACTTTCATCAGCCAGAGAAGACTCATCTCATAAAATCCACCCAGCCTTTCGAAAGATTGAATATAGATTTCAAAGGACCTCTACCAAGCACAAATCAGAATAGGTATTTCCTTAACATAGTAGATGAATATTCAAGGTTTCCCTTTGTATTCCCCTGTGCAAATATGGCTGCTTCAACTGTTATTAGTTGTCTTTCACAGTTGTTCTCTATTTTTGGTATGCCAGCTTATATCCATTCAGACAGGGGATCCTCGTTCACGAGTAACGAACTTCAGGAGTTTTTGGCTAGCAAAGGTATTGCCTGCAGCAGAACAACAAGCTACAACCCTCAAGGCAATGGTCAAGTGGAGCGGTTCAATGGTACCATATGGAAGGCAGTTACAATGACATTAAAGTCGCGCAATCTACCTGTTCAACACTGGCAAACTGTCCTACCTGATGCTCTTCACTCTATTAGATCACTGCTGTGCACAGCTACTAATGCAACCCCTCATGAAAGACTCCTTAACTATTCACGTCGTTCCTCTACGGGAGCCTCCGTGCCCACTTGGTTATGTCATCCTGGACCCGTTCTCCTGAAGAGTCACCGTAGGATGAACAAGACGGATCCTTTAGTGGAAGAGGTAGAGCTCCTGCAAGCTAATCCACATTACGCCCACATTCGCTACCAAAATGGTGAAGAGACTACAGTATCTACAAGACATTTAGCCCCAGTTGAAATCCCTATCAGTGTGGAATCTCAAGATACACCAATAGATGTGAAAGATGCTTCGTTTTCTCCTGGAAAGCCCCTTGAGACTACCCCTATGGAAATAGAGGATTCTGCTCCAGCAGTTAATCAAACCCCGCTGGAAAATATCGAACCTGGTGAAGAGGCTCAAGGGCTACGAAAGTCGGGACGTGTACGTCGCCCACCTAACAGTTTGGGAGATTACTGTCTCTGATATTTTAGAAAGGGGAGATTGTAGTGATACTGGTCCTGTGGGGAGCAGCAGCAGGATAATACTGCACCACCTCTAGGGGCCCTTAACAACAACAACAGTTTGGCGTGCGTCATGGGCACCAACATATGGTGTGTGATTCTCTCCTACTTTATCCATTTATCACCGATGCAGATTACATGGTGAGTTTAAATATGTGGTTTGTAGTTATAACTTTTCTCTTGACATATGCAAGACATCACCATCCCTGTAGAAGCCATTATTAGATGTACTAGTCATTATATTTTGTTGTTGCAGAAGTACTATGAAGATTCTATGTTCAATAAAGCCTAGAGATAAGGCCTGTGTTTCTATCACAACAGGGAGTTTGCATTTTCCTGTTGTCATATGGGCATGGCATTTTCTAGGGTGGTCATAGTTGCACGTCCCATCTGTTTTTCCAGATTTCCCATGCCAGCAGATACCAAGTGCATAGTATGTGCACAGGCTTGGTTTCCGCTTGCCTTGGGTTTCTGTGACTGTATTCCCTGTTGGTGCATGTTTCCCTGTCTTACTTCTATCATCCCTAGCACCAACAATGGAGCTCCCACCAGTTGTTTTTGGTAATTTATCCTCAGTATTGCTATTGGAGTCCTCTTGTTTGCTATTTCCTGCGGTAATTCTAGTTTGCAATATTGGTTTTATCTTATCTTTGACTACACTTGTTTCCCTACTATGGCTCCTGTCCCCTATGAGGTCATTTATATGTATTCCCTCCTGCGTATAATTCCTGACTACCTGGACAAAATCTCCAGCTTCACCATTTCTGTCTCCCAGGACAGCACCTCCAGCTTCACCATTACTGTCTCCCAGAACAGTATCTCCAGCTTCACCATTACTGTCTCCCAGGACAGTATCTCCAGCTTCACCATTTCTGTCTCCCAGGACAGCACCTCCAGCTTCACCATTTCTGTCTCCCAGGACAGCACCTCCAGCTTCACCATTTCTGTCTCCCAGGACAGCACCTCCAGCTTCACCATTACTGTCTCCCAGGACAGCACTATCAGCCCCACATTTACTGACTACCAGGACATCACCTCCAGCCTTACAGTTTGTGACTACATGGCCAGTATCAAGGGCAGTACCATTCAGCCCAGACTTTTTATGTTCCCATCTGTTGTAGAAAGCTTCCAGGTTTTCTATGAAAGCAACTTTGATGTTGTCCTCTTTTAATACCCTTGTGATTTTAGTCCACAGATTTTCCTCATTTGGGCATACCCAAAAACACTTCTCTGTTTTAATACTGCTTGTAGCTAGTTCTGGGATATCTGCACAAGGGGCGTGACACCAATTTCCACAAAAATGACAATTTATCCATGTGGAAGCCCGTTTGTTTGACTGACCACAGACTACACACAGCTTCATAATGATTTGAATGGTTGATTTACTGCAATTCTACTAGCAACCTCTTGAATATTCTATTAATAACCTCCTTAAATGAAGCTCTAGCTATTTGTATTTCTGCAATGTACAGGCCAACACCCCCCCCCTTTTGCTTGTTCACTCTGTCACATCTGTATAGGTTGTAACCTGGGATCCATATTTCGTTGTCCAAGTGATCCTTTATGTGGGTCTCAGTGAAAGCCGTGAACATTGCCTTTGCCTCTGCAAGCAGTCCACGGATGAAAGATATTTTGTTGTTTGTTGCTGGCTTTTGACCCTGTATATTTGCAAAGAAGAATGTTATCGGACTGGTGGTATTGTTGGTACTGGGGTGGGATTTTTTTTCCGGCATTAGTATCTGTATCTGTTGGTTTGGAGTGGAGGCCATCGACTGTGGTTCCACTCCAGGAATGACTGGATTTGGTGTACGATTTCTGCCATTTCCTGCCAGTTTTTTTTCCTTCCTGGCACTAAAAAAACTCTCCCTCTTGAGTGGCTGTGGCTACCCAGGTTTTCCCATGGCCTGGATGTTTTGTATCTTTTTGTCCCCTTTAGATGGTATGCCTGGCAATTTAAGTTATAGCACAGTCTTTCCTGTACTGAAGAGGTACACAGTTCAGGGTGAAAAAGCTTACAGGAAGGGAGTTTGCATTTTCCTGTTGTCATATGGGCATGGCATTTTCTAGGGTGGTCATAGTTGCACGTCCCATCTGTTTTTCCAGATTTCCCATGCCAGCAGATACCGAGTGTCTCCCTACGCATTTCAGATATATTGACCTCTTTTAACCACTCTGTTATTCTTTTCCGTCGCCTGTAAAGGGAGCGCCTGTCTCTTTCTATTTTACATCTACTCCTCCTTTTTGTTAGAGGAATAAGCCTTGCGCATACATCGAGTGCCACCAAGTTAATCTGTTCTAGGCATAAGTTGGGGTCTGTGTTGCTTAGTATATCTTCCCAGCTTATATCGGTTAGGACTTGGTTTACTTGGTCCCACTTTATGTTTTTTATATTGAAGTTGAATTTGGTGAATGGTCCCTCGTGACTAATCTCATTATGTCGGTCTGGGGCTCCACGCATACATGTCTGAACCTCATTTATGTTGTGATCTGAGTATATTGTTTTTGATATGGTGACATTTCTTATCGGATCATCTTTGTTAGTGAAGATGAGGTCTAGTGTATCCTCCAGTCTAGTAGGCTCTATTATTTGCTGGTTTAAATTGAATTTTGTGCAGAGATTTAAAAGCTCGTGTGAGTGTGAGTTTTCATCAGAGCTGCCTCCTGGTGTTATTACTGCAACAATATTATTTGCTGTATTCCTCCATTTTAGGTGCCTTAAGTTGAAATCCTTCAGGAAATTGTCCACATAAAATTGTTTGCTCATTACTTTACTCAGTGGACTTTCCATACGTTTAAAGTGTGCATTTATCGTCACTTGAAGTAGGAACGGACTGGATGTAGCACCAAATAATATGCTTTTAAAGCGAAAGGTTTTCAGAGGGCTAAGTGGGTCAATAGGATTCTCAGGCCATAAGAAGCGGGTACAATCCCAGTCAGCCTCTTGTAAACCCACTCTTAGGAAAGCTTTACTTATGTCAGCCATAAAGGCATAATGCTTCACTCTGAAATTTAATAAAATATCTCCTAATTTTTCCGTCAACGACGGACCTGTCATCAAACAGTCATTTAAACTAGGTACATTTTTGTTGCTCCTGGCACTACAATTAAACACAATCCTCAAAGGAGTGGTCTTAGAATCCTTCTTCACTCTGTGATGTGGCAAATAGTGACCATAAATTTTGGCTTGCTCAGGAGGTACCTCTTTTATAAATTTATTAATTAACTGCTTAGCAATTATATCATTATAGGCAGTTAATAATTCTGGTGTCGTAATCAGTTCGCGGAGCTGAGCCTTTAACTGTCCATATGCCATTCTGTAATTAGTGGGCAATTCTGGATGGTTCAGTCTCCACGGAAGCCATACCCAGTATTGTCCAGATTCAAATTTTACATCTCTCAGGTATTGATCCTGAGTAAGATAAGATAAGATTTCGTTCGGATTTTTAACCCCGGAGGGTTAGCCACCCAGGATAACCCAAGAAAGTCAGTGTGTCATCGAGGACTGTCTAACTTATTTCCATTGGGGTCCTTAATCTTGTCCCCCAGGATGCGACCCACACCAGTCGACTAACACCCAGGTACCAATTTGCTGCTAGGTGAACAGGACAACAGGTGTAAGGAAACGTCGAAATGTTTCCACCCGCCTGGAATCGAACCCGGGCCCTCCGTGTGTGAAGCGGGAGCTTTAGCCACCAGGCCACCAGGACTTTCTTTATATACATTTATTCCAATGCTGTCTAATTCCCACAATGTATGCACTGGCTCAACACCATCCTCTATGGAAGAATTATACTGGGATACGATTTCATGAGTAAGACACACAGTTATGGTATTTGTAGTTTCCTCTAGACATGAATTATTATTACGAGGAATCCTACCATACATTACATGGCCTCCTGCAGTCTTCAAAAGGGCGACACCACATTTCTTTACCATACCCTTTACAAAGGAGGCATAATAGTCACTACCTATCAAAATATTTATTGGGCCTACAGAATCATCACTTACACCTGAAGGTGCTAAATTTACATTATGTGAAAGTCTTTCTGTAGCTTTACTAAGCCCTACTGTAGTTATTTTCTCTGGAAGTCTATCTACAATTACCGCATTAACACGTTTTTTCTCATTGCTCAACCTGACAGTTACATAAACAGTGTCATAAAATTGAGCTCTTTTATCTGAGAGAAAACCAGATAATTTTAGAGTTGTAGGATCTCCCATCTGTACTTTCATCCCATTAAGACATTCACATTTAATAAAAGTACGTTGGGATCCCTGGTCTAATAATGCAGTTACATTTTTTGATTCATGCCTTTTATCATCAATTTTTACCTGTAACACAGGTAAGGCTACTTCAGCAAAACCATCATTATTAACATTAGCAGCAATATTTACATTAGCTACTGTTGTGTCAGGATTCTCAACATTATCATTATTATCAACATTATCATATAGACCTTTACACATGACTATATGGTGTCTTCCTTTGTTGCATTGATAACAGAAGTTTAATTTGGCATAACAATCCTTTACATTGTGATTACCTAAACACCTGATACATATGTCAAGTTTATCCAATCTTTCAACTTTATCATTCCATGAATTGTATGCAATGCAATTCTTAGAAAAATGAATACCCTTTCAGAAGAGACAATCTCTCCTTTCTTTGACTGGTTTCTTATTAACTGGGCTACTCTTAGGAGGGTACTTATTCTTCTTACCTTGTGGAGAATCATTATTTTTGATTCCTTCTAATTGATATGCACCTATGCAACTCTTTTTAGGAAATGAAATTTGATTATTACCATTGGGATAATTTTTCCCTTTATGAAACTTGACAGATACCTCAGAGTTATTATGTGTTGAATCTTTAAAATGAGTTAGTTGGCTGGTCTGCAACTGCACAATTAATTCTTGTAGACCTAATCTTATTTCCTCCAGTCCAAAATAACCTTTGTGATATTTATTCGAGACTCATTCAAGTGTTTTACAACTCAATTTATTCTGTACCATGGCACTCAATAACCAGTCTGATTCCTTCAGATTATATTTATTACTTAATGTTTTGAGAGTGCTCTCCAGTTTAACTCTAAACTGCTGTAAACCTTTGTAAGTGTGATCTGGAGATTTTAAATTAACAATGATATTCACTAGATCCAACCTACTTTGTTCTATATAACCATAAGTGACTTTCAACAAGTCAACTGCTTCCTTGTAAGAGTCATCTACATTGCGAAAGGCTTGTATGAGTATGTAAGCATCTCCTCTTACCTGGAGTTTACCTGGAGAGAGTTTCGGGGGTCAACGCCCCCGCGGCCCGGTCTGTGACCAGGCCTCCTGGTGGATCAGCGCCTGATCAACCAGGCTGTTGCTGCTGGCTGCACGCAAACCAACGTACGAGCCACAGCCCGGCTGATCAGGAACTGACTTTAGGTGCTTGTCCAGTGCCAGCTTGAAGACTGCCAGGGGTCTGTTGGTAATCCCCCTTATGTGTGCTGGGAGGCAGTTGAACAGTCTCGGGCCCCTGACACTTATTGTATGGTCTCTTAACGTGCTAGTGACACCCCTGCTTTTCATTGGGGGGATGGTGCATCGTCTGCCAAGTCTTTTGCTTTCGTAGTGAGTGATTTTCGTGTGCAAGTTCGGTACTAGTCCCTCTAGGATTTTCCAGGTGTATATAATCATGTATCTCTCCCTCCTGTCCTTTGAGGTAAAATAATTTAGTTACACAGGCTAGGTCACTCCTGTCATGCACAACTGCTTTAAAAATTGATCAAAATTCCTCCCTAAATAGTACAACTTACCTTCGAATAAATCCTAGCTACCTGAGCTTAGCAATTATATGTAAGAAAATTATATAAATTTTAAATGTACATTAATACAAACCTTTAGCCAGCCTTGGCTTATCAAAATTAATATTATACAAATTAATAAATCCTTGCCAGAATTTGGCATAGCAAAATTAATATTATACACATTAATATTAGTTACACTTGGATTATCAATTACACATACACTGATATAAATCTTGGCCAGAATTATCTTATCAAATTAATATTTTACAAATACATTAATATAAATCCTAGCCACTTTGGCTTTGCAAAATTAATATACACATTAATATAATTAGCTACACTTGGCTTATCAATTACACATACACTTATACATATTACCTGGAGTTTACCTGGAGAGAGTTCCGGGGGTCAACGCCCCCGCGGCCCGGTCTGAGACCAGGCCTCCTGGTGGATCAGAGCCTGATCAACCAGGCTGTTGCTGCTGGCTGCACGCAAACCAACATACGAGCCACAGCCCGGCTGATCCGGAACTGACTTTAGGTGCTTGTCCAGTGCCAGCTTGAAGACTGCCAGGGGTCTGTTGGTATTAATATAATCTTTAGCCACATTTGACTTATCCAAATTAATATTGTAATAATTATAATCCACTACACATTAAGTAAATTTGTGAACTTAACATCCACCTCCTTCTATCATTTCACATATAATTATTAAGTAATTAACTAATTAATGACTTCACTGATTACCTCCGGTTCAAGAAGGACCAACGGGCAAATTAAATGTGGAAAATTGCATTTATCTGAATGTATCATTATGTACATAACAATAAATGAATATAGATAATTATTATTTGTCAGTTAGACAAGTAGGAATTTGGGACACCTAGGTTGCAAAAAATGTCCCCCTTTGATACCTACTGCTGTCATATCCACCTATTAATTACCAATGAAATATGTATAACCAGGAATACTGGTAAATACATAAGCTTTGTGGACTGTATATTAAAAATAATAAATGGTTATATATATACACAATTACATTACAGAAAGAAAATATATCTTAATATCACTCACCAATTTGACTGGAGATTAATGTGTATCATACTCAGAAAACCTCACTGTCTATCTATGAAAATAACACTGGCCAGGTTACTACATAAGGTAACATGAGGTTTCTGGAGCTGTCCTGTCCAGTCGCCTGATATCTCAAGTTATGCAGGAATGCACATCCAACAATTGTGCCTCCTATTTGAGAGGTGTCAACCAAACTTCAACCTCTAGAGCACTAAAAATTCTTCCCATTTATTTATTTATTTATTTATTTATTTATTTATTTATTTATAAATTTTAGCATACATACAGAGGTACAAAATAATACAGATAAGAGCAGCATGCCAAAGCCACTTATACTATGCATAGCATTACGGGCTGGCTTAAAATTAACTTAAGATTAACTAAGCAATGATGAAATCAGTGATAAGACATTATTGTAAACAGATAACTATAAAATACAAATGAGTATTACAAAGACAGGTCATGTGGTTGCATGCATTGTTGTACATTCAGGTAGTGTATTTACAAAAAAAAAATAACAAAGTTAGGTTTAACATTTGTGTGATATAATTGTGTTATAATTGTGAGTAACATTTAGGATATACAATTTATATGGTTCAGTTATTCAGTATTTTTTTGGTTTTGAGTGAGTAAGTGAACTTTGAGAAGAGACTTGAATTTATAAACAGGTAGTGTTTCTTTTATATTTACAGGTAATGAATTCCAGATTTTAGGGCCTTTTATGTGCATTGAGTTTTTGCATAGTGTGAGATGGACACGAGGAACATCAAAGAGTGATCTGTGCCTTGTATTATGGTCATGTGTTCTGTTGAGGTTGGCAAGGAGATGTTTGAGGGGAGGGTTAATATCAGAGTTAAGTGTTCTATGTATGTAATAGGTGCAGTAATAAGTATGGATGTTTTGTATGGTGAGTAGGTTGAGTGTATTGAATATTGGTGGAGTGTGCTGCCTGTAGTGAGAATTTGTTATCATTCTAACTGCAGCCTTTCGTTGGGTAATTAGTGGTCTGAGATGGTTAGTTGTTGTTGAGCCCCATGCACAAATTCCATAGGTGAGATAGGGGTAAATAAGAGAGTGATAAAGGGCCAGGAGGGCTGACTGTGGAACATAGTACCGTATCTTCGATAGTATGCCTACAGTCTTGGAAATTTTCTTAGAAATTTGTTGTATGTGTGTATGAAATTTGAGTCTATTATCGAGGTGGATTCCTAAGAATTTTCCCTCTGTTAGCTTTGTGATAGGTGATCCGTTTATCGTTATGTTAAGAGGTACATCTGTAGCTCTGATACCAAACTGAATGAAGTAGGTTTTGTTAATGTTTAGTGTAAGTTTGTTAGTCCTCATCCAGGTAGATATTTTCTGTAATTCGATGTTTACAGTATTGATTAGCGTGACTGGGCTCGGGTGAGAGAAGACGTATGTAGTGTCATCTGCAAATAGTGTGGGTTTGAGTAATTGCGAAGCATTTGGTAGGTCATTTATGTATAGGAGAAAGAGAAGAAGGCCAAGGACACTTCCCTGTGGGACACCAACTGTAATTGGTTGCGCAGAAGAGTTTGCCCCATTTGCGTACACATATTGGCTTCTGTTGCTGAGGTAAGACTTGAGGTAGTTGAGGGAGTGCCCTCTTATACCATAGTGTGACAATTTTACGTGGAGCAAGTCATGGTCAACTGTATCAAAAGCTTTACGTAAGTCAATGAAGATCCCCAGTGGGACTTCTTTTTTCTCTATTGCAGTGTATATATGTTCTAGCATGTGTATAATAGCATCATTAGTATTTTTATTAGGCCTGAATCCAAATTGGCAGGGGTTGAGAATGTTATGGGAGATGAGGTAGGAGCAGATTCGTTTATGAATTAATTTTTCGAAGATTTTTGAGAGAGGGTGTAAATTGGATATTGGCCTATAGTTATTCAACTCTGTTTGGTCTCCTCCTTTGTGGATCGGGGTGACCCTTGCTATTTTGAGAACTGTAGGGAAGGTGGAGGATTCAATGGATTTGTTAAAGAGTGTTGCAATGATTGGTGATAGTACTTGTGACGCTTTTTTGTATATAAAGGGTGGTAAGGTATTTAAATCTCCTGCCTTGTTTTTCAGTGCGTTGATAATAAGGGAGACTTCGTATGGGTTAGTCGGAGCTAGGAACAGTGTGTTCGGGTAGTTGCCGGTGAGGTAGTCATTTGGTGGGGTATCTGAGCTTGGGATATTATTGGCAAGGTTTTGGCCTATAGTGGAGAAGAAATCATTGAGTCTGTTTGCTGTTTCTGTTGGTGGGAGTTGGGGTTCATCTGATTTTGCTAATTTTATTTCAATATGTCGTGATATCTAACGTTGTATCTAATTCAAAATAACAATGGCGACTGTCCTTCTGCACAGACGCAGGCTTTCCGTTTTCTATGACATAAATATTATTAAATACAATATGGCCATCTATTTACATATAACTACTGTATTTCTGGAAAATATATACAGTATTTTCCACAGAGCTCTCGGCATGTTACACTTAACCACTGTATTTCTTTGTACATCTATGTATCATGTCTAAATTAATAATAAATAAATAAATAAATAAATAAATAAAAAAATAATCAAGAAAGTTCTTGAAGAGTGAAGATAAATCCGGATTCACAGATGAAGTCGCCGGTCAACACTGCTTCCGAAACTCTTCCTTAAATTCAGTATATTATTATTTAAATTCCCTGCACTAGTGTGCACGGCAAACACTAGTAGGTAAAAACTAGCACTAGAGTATATAAGAGAGAGGTATATTATAAGTAGTGCATATAATAAATGACAGAAGTTGTATATAATATTTGAATAATTAAGTGTAGATGTTGGAACACAGTGAAGCCGACAACACTTGTAAACACTGAGACGTCTACTTTGTCTCATATTTGTGGCTCTCTCTTGACCCCCCGTGCGGGTTTACCACCGCTGGTCATACATATTATCCATCAAGGTGCCTTGGTGATCACCATGATGGATCTTGATCCAAGGAACTACAGTTATCTTGGCTTATTTTGCATCTAAACTGACTCTGCCACAAGCTGAGTCACCCCTACGGGTTTACGCTTCCCAGTGATACATAGTAAGTTTATGTATATATAAGAACAGTTATACATAGTAACGTGTGTTAGTTATCCAGCAGGATAACCCAGAGTGTTATCCACCCAGGATAACCCAGTGTTATCCACCCAGGATAACCCAGTGTTATCCACCAAGGATAACCCAGGGTAGTGAGTGTTATCCACCCAGGGTAGTGAGTGTTATCCACCCAGGATAACCCAGTGTTATCCACCCAGGATAACCCAGTGTAGTGAGTGTAATCCCTCCTGGATAACCCAGGGTAGTGATTGTTATCCATCCTGGATAACCCAGGGTAGTGAGTGTTATCCATCCTGGATAACCCAGGGTAGTGAGTGTTATCCATCCTGGATAACCCAGGGTAGTGAGTGTTATCCACCCAGGATAACCCAGGGTAGTGAGTGTTATCCACCCAGGATAACCCAGGGTAGTGAGTGTAATCCATCCTGGATAACCCAGGGTAGTGAGTGTTATCCACCCAGGATAACCCAGGGTAGTGAGTGTTATCCACCCAGGATAACCCAGGGTAGTGAGTGTTATCCACCCAGGATAACCCAGGGCACTGAGTCTTATCCACCCAGGATAACCCAGGGCACTGAGTCTTATCCACCCAGGATAACCCAGGGTAGTGAGTGTTATCCATCCAGGATAACCCAGGGTAGTGAGTGTTATCCATCCTGGATAACCCAGGGTAGTGAGTGTTATCCATCCTGGATAACCCAGGGTAGTGAGTTATCCACCCAGGATAACCCAGGGTAGTGAGTGTTATCCATCCTGGATAACCCAGGGTAGTGTTATCCATCCTGGATAACCCAGGATAGTGAGTGTTATCCATCCTGGATAACCCAGGGTAGTGTTATCCATCCTGGATAACCCAGGGTAGTGAGTGTTATCCATCCAGGATAACCCAGGGTAGTGAGTGTTATCGATCCTGGATAACCCAGGGTATTGAGTGTTATCCATCCTGGATAACCCAGGGTAGTGAGTGTTATCCATCCTGGATAACCCAGGGTAGTGAGTGTTATCCACCCAGGATAACCCAGGGTAGTGAGTGTTATAGACCCAGGATAACCCAGGGTTGTGTTATCCACCCAGGATAACCCAGGGTAGTGAGTGTTATCCACCCAGGATAACCCAGGGTTGTGAGTGTTATCCACCCAGGATAACCCAGGGTAGTGAGTGTTATCCACCCAGGATAACCCAGGGTAGTGAGTGTTATCCACCCAGGATAACCCAGGGTAGTGAGTGTTATCCACCCAGGATAACTAAGGGTAGTGAGTGTTATCCACCCAGGATAACCCAGGGTAGTGAGTGTTATCCACCCAGGATAACCCAGGGTAGTGAGTGTTATCCACCCAGGATAACCCAGGATTGTGAGTGTTATCTGCCCAGGATAACCCAGGATAGTGGGTGTTATCCACCCTGGATAGTGAGTGTTATCCACCCAGGATAACCCAGGGTAGTGAGTGTTATCCACCCAGGATAACCCAGGGTAGTGAGTGTTATCCACCCAGGATAACCCAGGGTAGTGAGTGTTATCCACCCAGGATAACCCAGGGTAGTGAGTGTTATCCACCCAGGATAACCCAGGGTAGTGAGTGTTATCCATCCTGGATAACCCAGGGTAGTGAGTGTTATCCATCCTGGATAACCCAGGGTAGTGAGTGTTATCCATCCTGGATAACCCAGGGTAGTGAGTGTTATCCATCCTGGATAACCCAGGGTAGTGAGTGTTATCCATCCTGGATAACCCAGGGTAGTGAGTGTTATCCACCCAGGATAACCCAGGGTAGTGAGTGTTATCCATCCTGGATAACCCAGGGTAGTGAGTGTTATCCATCCTGGATAACCCAGGGTAGTGAGTGTTATCCATCCTGGATAACCCAGGGTAGTGAGTGTTATCCATCCTGGATAACCCAGGGTAGTGAATGTTATCCACCCAGGATAACCCAGGGTAGTGAGTGTTATCCACCCAGGATAACCCAGGGTAGTGAGTGTTATCCACCCTGGATAACCCAGGGTAGTGAATGTTATCCATCCTGGATATCCCAGGGTAGTGAGTGTTATCCATCCTGGATAACCCAGGGTAGTGAGTGTTATCCACCCAGGAAAACCCAGGGTAGTGAGTGTTATAGACCCAGGATAACCCAGGGTAGTGAATGTTATCCCCCCTGGATAACTAAGGGTAGTGAGTGTTATCCACCCAGGATAACCCAGGGTTGTGAGTTATCCACCCAGGTTAACCCAGGGTAGTGAGTGTTATCCACCCAGTATAACCCAGGGTAGTGTGTTATCCACCCAGGATAACTCAGGGTAGTGAGTGTTATCCACCCAGGATAACCCAGGGTAGTGAGTGTTATCCACCCAGGATAACCCAGGGTAGTGAGTGTTATCCATCCTGGATAACCCAGGGTAGTGAGTGTTATCCATCCAGGATAACCCAGGGTAGTGAGTGTTATCCATCCTGGATAACCCAGGGTAGTGAGTGTTATCCATCCTGGATAACCCAGGGTAGTGAGTGTTATCCACCCAGGATAACCCAGGGTAGTGAGTGTTATCCATCCTGGATAACCCAGGGTAGTGAGTGTTATTCATCCTGGATAACCCAGGGTAGTGAGTGTTATCCATCCTGGATAACCCAGGGTAGTGAGTGTTATCCATCCTGGATAACCCAGGGTAGTGAGTGTTATCCACCCAGGATAACCCAGGGTAGTGAGTGTTATCCACCCAGGATAACCCAGGGTAGTGAATGTTATCCACCCTGGATAACCCAGGGTAGTGAGTGTTATCCATCCTGGATAACCCAGGGTAGTGAGTGTTATCCATCCTGGATAACCCAGGGTAGTAAGTGTTATCCACCCAGGATAACCCAGGGTAGTGAGTGTTATCCACCCAGGATAACCCAGGGTAGTGAGTGTTATAGACCCAGGATAACCCAGGGTAGAGAGTGTTATCCACCCTGGATAACTAAGGGTAGTGAGTGTTATCCACCCAGGATAACCCAGGGTTGTGAGTTATCCACCCAGGTTAACCCAGGGTAGTGAGTGTTATCCACCCAGGATAACCCAGGGTAGTGTGTTATCCACCCAGGATAACTCAGGGTAGTGAGTGTTATCCACCCAGGATAACCCAGGGTAGTGAGTGTTATCCACCCAGGATAACCCAGGGTAGTGAGTGTTATCCACCCAGGATAACCCAGGGTTGTGAGTGTTATCTACCCAGGATAACCCAGGGTAGTGTGTGTTATCCACCCAGGATAACCCAGGGTAGTGTTATCCACCCTGGATAACCCAGGGTAGTGAGTGTTATCCACCCAGGATAACCCAGGGTAGTGAGTGTTATCCACCCAGGATAACCCAGGGTAGTGTTATCCACCCAGGATAACCCAGGGTAGTGAGTGTTATCCATCCTGGATAACCCAGGGTAGTGAGTGTTATCCACCCAGGATAACCCAGGGTTGTGAGTGTTATCCACCCAGGATAACCCAGGGTAGTGAGTGTTATCTACCCAGGATAACCCAGGGTAGTGAGTGTTATCCACCCAGGATAACCCAGGGCACTGAGTGTTATCCACCCAGGATAACCCAGGGTAGTGAGTGTTATCTACCCAGGTTAACCCAGATTAGTGAGTGTTATCCACCCAGGATAACCCAGGGTAGTGAGTGTTATCCACCCAGGATAACCCAGGGTAGTGAGTGTTATCTACCAAGGATAACCCAGGGTAGTGAGTGTTATCCACCCAGGATAGCTCAGGGTAGTGAGTGTTATCCACCCAGGATAACCCAGGGTAGTGAGTGTTATCCACCCAGGATAACCCAGGGTAGTGAGTGTTATCCACCCTGGATAACCCAGGGTAGTGAGTGTTATCCACGCAGGATAACCCAGGGTAGTGAGTGTTATCCACGCAGGATAACCCAGGGCACTGAGTGTTATCCACTCAGGATAACCCAGGGTAGTGAGTCTTAACCACCCAGGATAACCCAGGGCACTGAGTGTTATCCACCTAGGATAACCCAGGGTAGTGAGTGTTATCCACCCAGAATAACCCAGGGTAGTGAGTGTTATCCACCCAGGATAACCCGGGGTAGCGAGTCTCATCCACCCAGGATAACCCAGGGTAGTGAGTGTTATCCTCCCAGGATAACCCAGAGTACTGAGTGTTATCCACCCAGGATAACCCAGGGTAGCGAGTCTTATCCACCAAATATAACCCAAGGTAGTGAGTCTTATCCACCCAGGATAACCCAGGGTAGTGAGTGTTATCCACGCAGGATAACCCAGGGTAGTGAGTGTTATCCATCCAGGATAACCCAGGGTAGTGAGTGTTACCCACCCAGGATAACCCAGGGAAGTGTTATCCACCCAGGATAACCCAGGGTAGTGAGTCTTATCCACCCAGGATAACCCAGGGCAGTGAGTGTTAAACACCCAGGATAACCCAGAATAGTGAGCGTTATCCACCCAGGATAACCCAGGGTAGTGAGTGTTATCCACCCAGGATAGCTAGTGTTATCCACCCAGGATAACCCAGGGTAGCAAGTGTTATCCACCCAGGATAACCCAGCGTAGTGATTGTTATCCACCCAGGATAACCCAGGGTAGTATTATCCACCCAGGATAATTCAGGGTAGTGAGTCTTATCTACCCAGGATAACCCAGGGTAGCGAGTCTTATCCACCCAGGATAACCCAGGGTAATGAGTCTTATCCACCCAGTATATCCCAGGGTAGTGAGTTTTATCCACCCAGGATAACCCAGGGTAGTGAGTGTTAAACACCCAGGATAACCCAGAGTAGTGAGTGTTATCCACCCAGGATAACCCAGGGTAGTGAGTGTTATCCTCCCAGTATAACCCAGGGTAGCTAGTGTTATCCACCCAGGATAACCCTGGGTACCGAGTGTTATCCACCCAGGATAACCCAGGGTAGCAAGTGTTATCCACCCAGGATAACCCAGGGTAGCGAGCGTTATCCACCCAGGATAACCCAGGGTAGTGTTATCCACCCAGGATAATCCAGGGTAGTGAGTCTTATCCACCCAGGATAACCCAGGGTAGTGAGTCTTATCCACCCAGGATAACCCAGGGTAGTGAGTGTTATCCACCCAGGATAATCCAGGGTAGTGAATGTTATCCACCCAGGATAACCCAGGGTACTGAGTGTTAGCCACCCAGGATAACCTGGGTAGTTAGTGTTAGCCACCCAGGATACCCAGGGTAGTGAGTGTTAGCCACTCAGGATGACCCGGGGTAGTGAGTTACCCACCCAGAATAACCCAGGGTAGTGATTTATCCACTCAAGATAACCCAGGGTTTACCTGGAGTTTACCTGGAGAGGGTTTCGGCGGTCAACGCCCACGCAGCTCGGTCTGAGACCAGACTGCATAGTGGATTAGGAGCGCACGAACCACAGTCCTGTTGGTCAGGTACTGACTTCAGGTACCTGTCCAGTGCCTTCATGAAGACAGCCTGGAGTCTATTGGTAATCCCCCTTATGTATGCTGGGAGGCAGTTGAACTGTCTTGGGCCCCGGACACTTATTGTGTTGTCTCTCATTGTACTCGTGGCACCCCTGCTTTTCATTGAGGGAATGTTGCATCTCCTGCCAAGTCTTTTGCTTTCATAGGGAGTGATTTTCGTGTGCAGGTTTGGTACCAATTCCTCCAGGACCTTCCAAGTGTATATTATCATGTATCTCTCTCTCGTCCACTCCTAAATATCTGAATACATTCACCTCCTCCATACTCTCTCCCTCCAGCCTGATGTCCAGTCTTTCATTGCCTAATCTTTTTGTTATCCTCATTTAGTGACTTGGTTTACTTGGTCCCACTTTATGTTCTTGTTATTAACAAATTCCCACTACAGACAACACACTCCACCAATATTCAAAACTCTAAACCTACTCCCAATACAAAACATCCATACTTATTAATGCACCTACTACATACATAGAACACTTAACTCTGACATAAACCCTCCCCTCAAACATCTCCTTACCAATCTCAACAGAACACATGACCATAACACAAGGCACAGATAACTCTTTGATGTTCCTCATGTCCATCTCACGCTATGCAAAAACTCAATGCACATAAAAGGCCCTAAAATCTGGAATTCATTACCTGTGAATATAAAAGAAACACTGTTTATAAATTCAAGTCTCTTCTCAAAAATCACTTACTCACCCATAACTAAACACTGATATAATTGTATCTCATAAATTGTATCTCATATATGTATCTCATTATTGTATCTCAAAAATGTCAACCTGTGACCCAATCAAACTTTGTTTCTATTTAACTTCATTACCTAACAGAATACTCCATTCTACTGATTACACAGCAACACAGTAAATGACCATATGACCTGTCTTTGTAATACTCATTTGTACTAAATTGTTATCTGTTTTACAATCATTTTTGTACCACTGAATATATCATTGCTTAGTTAATCTTAAGTTAATTTTAAGCCTGCCCATAATGCTCTGCATACAAGGGGCTGCTCATTACAAATTGTATTCCTTGTACTTCTCTGTATTATGTTCAAATTAATAAATAAATAAATAAATAAATAAAAAAGTTGAATTTGGTGAAGGCTCCCTCGTGACTGATCCCATTTTGTCGGTCTGGGGCTCCGTGCATACATGTCTGAACCTCGATTATGTTGTGATCCGAGTATGTTGTTTTTAATGTGGTGACATTTCGTATCAGATCATCATTGTTAGTGAAGATGAGGTCGAGTGTATTCTCCAATCTAGTAGGCTCTATTATTTGCTGGTTTAAGTTGAATTTTATACAGAGATTTAAAAGCTCGTGTGTGTTTGAGTTCTCGTTTGAGCTGCCTCCTGGTGTTATCACTGCAACAACATTATTTGCTATATTCCTCCATTTTAGTTGCCTTAAGTTGAAATCCCCCAGGAGCAAGATGTTGGGGGCAGGAGCTGGAAGGTTTTCCAGACAGTGGTCAATTTTCAACAGCTGTTCCTGGAATTGTTGGGGCGTTGTATCTGGAGGCTTGTAGACTATCACAACGACTAGATTTTGGTTCTCAATCTTTACTGCTAAAACTTCAGCTACATCATTTGAGACATTTAGCAGTTCTGTGCAAATAAGTGACTCTGTGATATACAGGCCAACCCCCTCTTTTGCCTGTTCACTCTGCACTCTGTCGCATATGTATAGGTTGTAACCTGGGATCCATATTTCATTGTCCAAGTGATCCTTTATGTGGGTCTCTGTGAAAGCCGCGAACATTGCATTTGCCTCTGCAAGCAGTCCACGGATGAAAGGTATTTTGTTGTTCGTTGCTGGCTTTAGACCTTGTATGTTTGCAAAGAAGAATGTCATCGGATTGGTGGTACTGGGGGGATTTTTTTTTCCGGCACTAATATCTGTATCTGTTGGTTTGGAGTGGAGGCCATTGACTGTGATTCCACTCCATAAATGACTGGATTTGGCGTATGATTCTGCCATTTCCTGCCAGGTTTTTTTCCTTCCTGGCACTAAAAAACTTCTCCCTCTTGAGTGGCTGTGGCTATCCAGGTCTTCCCATGGTCTGGATGTTTTGTATCTTTTTGTCCTCTTTAGATGGTGTGCCTGACAATATAAGTTATAGCACAGTCTTTCCTGTACTGAAGAGGGACACATTTCAGGGTGAAAAAGCTTACAGGACAGGAGTTTGCATTTTCCTGTTGTCATATGGGCATGGCATTTTCTAGGGTGGTCAAAGTTGCACGTCCCATCTGTTTTCCAGATTTCCCATGCCTGCAGATACCAAATGCATATGTGCACAGGCTTGGTTTCTGTCTGCCTTGGATTTTTGTGGCTGTATTCCCTGTTGGTGCATGTTTTCCTGTCTCATTCCTATCCTCACTAGTATTCACAATGGAGCTCTCACCAGTTGTTTCTGGTAATATATCCTCACTATTACTCGTGGAGTCTCCTTGTTTGCTATCGCCTGTGCTGTTACTAGTTTGTAATATTGGTTTTATCTTGTCCTGTACCATATGGTACCCTGTACCATATGGTACCCTGTACCATATGGTACCCTGCACCATATGGTACCCTGCACCATATGGTACCCTGCACCATATGGTACCCTGCACCATATAGTACCCTGCACCATATGGTATCCTGTACTGTATGGTACCCTATACCATATAGTACAATGTACCATATGGTACCCTGTACCATATAGTACCCTGTACCATATGGTACCCTGTACTGTATGGTAGCCTGCACCATATGGTATCTTGTACTGTATAGTACCCTATACCATATAGTACCATATGGTACCCTGTAACATATGATACCATGTACCATATAGTCAGCAGGAGGTGTTGATGCCACAAGGCACCAGCCAAGACTGAGTGAGTGGCAACGCAAGTCACTGACTCAGCAGTTTCCAAGACAAAGCGCTTTGTCATCCACCTCAAGGAACATGTCGAGTGACTGTACTTTTGTAAATATGTAACAGAACATTACTAATATACATTTTTGCATATTTTTGTTGTAAACAATTATTGTAAATGAAATAATGATGACAATATTAGTATGTTTATTGTGTTGAATACAACAGTACCATATAGTACCATTGTACCATATGGTATTGTGTTGTACCATATAGTACTAATGGTACATTGAACACAATAACCACACTATAGCAATATAATGATAAACAAATTAGTGCAGTTATTGTGTTGAATACATTGAGTGTACACTTATACAATATACATAATATTGGTCTCACGGGCTACAAATGTTACCAGAAAAGGAAAAAAATTAGAAAAGAAAAAGTATAAAAACGTAAAATAAAAAAAAATGTGATTTTGCGAAAGTTGCTGATGTTGCTGCCACTCGGTCATTTTGGGCCAAATTCCCACCGCTGTATCTTGGTAAGTACTGATCAGAAATTTTTTGTTTTGTTTTATTACCTCAACCACTGCGGTGCACTGCTCGTATTTTGGTACAATTTCTTTCTTCAATTATATCGTGTTTCTCAATTTCTTTACCAAAGAGCTGGCACTAGCAAGTTTCTTTGGGTCCATGGTTAATTATGTAGCAGTCGCACTCAATCTACAAGCACCAAACACAATGACTTATTGTGAAATGTTTGGAAGAGAGCGGAGATTAATACTCACTCCAGCATAAACAAAGCCACACTGACGATGCTTCACCCACTTCTTCCACCACTGCTTCAACCCTCGTATTTTTGTACTATTTCCTTCTTCAATTCTATTGTATTAATAATAATAATACGATAGAATTGAAGAAGGAAATAGTACAAAAATACGAGGGTTGAAGCAGTGGTGGAAGAAGTGGTTGAAGCCTATCGTCAGTCAGTGTGGCTTTGTTTATGCTGGAGTGAGTATTAATCTCCGCTCTCTTCCAAACATTTCACAATAATTCATTGTGTTTGGTGCTTGTAGATTGAGTATGACTGGAGTGGTAGAGGCAGTGGTTGAGGCAGTGGCAGAGACAATGGTTGAGGCAGTGGTAGAGGCAGTGGTAGAGGCAGTGGTAGAGGCAGTGGTAGAGGCAGTGGTAGAGGCAGTGGTAGAGGCAGGCAGTGGTAGAGGCAGGCAGTGGTAGAGGCAGGCAGTGGTCGAGGCAGTTGTAGAGGCAGTGGTCGAGGCAGTGGTCGAGGCAGTGGTTGAGGCAGTGGTTGAGGCAGTGGTTGAGGCAGTGGTTGAGGCAGTGGTTGAGGCAGTGGTTGAGGCAGTGGTTGAGGCAGTGGTTGAGGCAGTGGTAGAGGCAGTGGTGGAGGCAGTGGTTGAGGGAGTGGTTTTTAATAACATCTTATTAATAATAATAACAATACATATTATTAACCCTTTCAGGGTCCAAGGCCCAATTCTGGAGTCACGCTCCAGTGTCCAAGAATTTTCAAAAAAAAAAATTGTTATTTTTTCTTATGAAATCGTAGAGAATCTTTTTGTGAAGGTAATAAAACAAAAAGTACGAAATTTGGTGGAAAATTGACGAAATTATGCTCTCGCGAATTTTGATGTGTCAGCGATATTTACGAATCGGCGATTTTGCCGACTTTGACTCCCATTTTAGGCCAATTACATTATTCCAATCAACCAAATTCTTAGCTATTTCACTAGTATTACTTCTATTCTATCGATTGAGCACAAGAAATCGCCAAGTCAACTGTTTCAACTACAAAATAAAGTGATCGGAAATTGTTAATTTGGCCAATTTAACACAAAGTTCAAAATATTCCAATTTCAAAATAGGGTCCAGAATGAACAACGTAGGCATTCCTGGCACTAAACTAACATTTCCTCTGTTCATTAGTTATGTTTTGAGGCTTTACAAATAAATTCCATTTTGATTTTTTATTCACATAATGAATTTTTATTCACACCAAAAAATAGAAGATTTACTGTTATGCAATACTGTAATAATTGTATAAATATCATCACCATATTTGTGAATGTATATTAGACCCACCAGCTGACGTGTATTAGACGTGTGAGGTCGTTTGTTTACTCTTGAATATCGGCAAAAATTTAACATTTCCGCTACTTTGAGCTCAGTTTCAAGCCATTTCCAGTGCTAAAACCAATCAAAATCATCTCTATTTCTGTAATATTTCTTCCATTCTATCAAATGAGACCAAGAAATCGCAAATACAACTATAAAAAACATACGAAAAAACACTGCAAAGTTGCTGTTTTAATCGAAAAATCATGATTTCATTTTTTTTCTCTCATTATACACAGTGTGCTGCAGGATCTGTTTTATGTGGTGCACACATACCACATAGATGTATTCTCTCATATCTAGGCCCAAATGTACCACTCACAGTTTATCAGAGTGAGCTGAGCTCATGGCGTAGATCTACGGTTTGGACCCTGAACGTAAAGTCATTTCAAATTATGACCAAAACTTGCTATACGGCTCCCCCCACCTGACTTTCTAATTCGGTCACCATGCTCCACCCAGTTTGTTTACATTCTCTGTGAGATCCAAGCACTAAGTCTCTTCATTATGTCTGGAAACAACAAAATTTCAAGTGTTTTTAAAAGTTATTTAATATTTTATATATACTCTGATAATTATACTTATGTATAACTGTACCAAAATAAACTTATGTACTGTGCTGGCGTGCAGGTACACATTAAAATCAGTGAGACTGTCTTATATCTCGAGACGTCATATTAGTAATGATAATAATAATCATTGAGTCTCATTAAATGTCATATATTACGTTAATATACACATTTTCATTAATCCATCCATGATATTTTTTTCAAAATTATATAATAAACACAATACATAGCATATAAAGATGATAAATACACCCCACAATAGAATAAATAAACATAAATATGAAATGTGGTAGCCAGATAACTTGTATAAGTGATGGCAAGAATAACATTTTCTCTAGTCTAACATAAGAAAAAATGTGTTACTGGGGGTAACTGTAGAAAATTATTCCTTTCATATGTATGTATGTAAGTTTATTCAGGTATACACAAATACAGTTACATAGATTATTATACATAACAGCAAATGGGTGGAGAACCTAGGTTAACCCAAAAAAGTCAGACAGAGTGACTTATTTCCATTGCCTTCACTCAGAGCGTCATTTCTTCTAAAAATGATGTTATATGAGAATAGGAGTGTTTTTTATTTATTCTACCATATCAATGTTAGTTAGTTAGTTTAGTTTAATATGTTTATTATGCATCCCATACCCATCCTGTGGGCGGTAGTCAAAGAATACAGAGGTACATAATTGGTCCAGGGACTGGACTCCAAAGTTTTGATAGCTGAGCAAGTTACAAAGTTAATGAACTAGATCTGGTCATAATCATGACCAAGTTACAAAGGTAATGAGCTCCAGGTAGAGCTGGTCACACTCATGAATAATTGCAAAGGTAATGAATCATAAACACATTAATCATGAGAATTTACAAAGGTAATGAGCTCCAGGTAGAGCTGGTCAAAATCATGACAAGTTTCAAAGGTAATGAATGATAAACACGTTATCACATGATTACAATCATAGACAAATTACAGAGTAATGAGCAGTTAACAAACATAGCAGGGAATTCATCCATTGCCCCAACAACAGATGTTGCTAGGTGCCTGTCTCTCCTCGGCAGACAGCCATTGCAAACAGCAGCAAGTTGCCCCGGGATCTGCTGCTTGCACGAGCACCATCGACCCTCCCCAAGAGGTCCAAGAAGCCAGTGACTCTGTTAGCAGCCAGATGGAGAGCTGTCCTAGGGACATGGCAACGTCCTGGTGGACGCCAAGTAGAGACAACTTGTACATAATGTAACTTGTACACAAACTGGATGTGTACACTTTGTTTGTTTACAAAACTTACTTTCGCCTGGTTTGTTTACATAACTCTGTGCCTGTCCTTCCTCATGTACTCATTCTCTCTCTTTCTCATTTATTTGTTTTACCATGTTTACTCACCCCTGACCCTACATAAAGACTACAAATATTTTAAGGTAAGTAATGAGTGAACTGTATATGCATTTTATCGCTCTAGGATGCTTAACCCTTTGGGAGTTTCGGCCGTACTAGTACGGCTTACGCTCCAGGATTTTTGACGTACTAGTATGCCTAAATTCTAGTGCCCTCAAATCTAGTGAGAGAAAGTTGGTAGGCCTACATATGAAAGAATGGGTCTATGTGGCCAGTGTGCGCAGTATAAAAAAATCCTACAGCACACAGTGTGTAATGAGAAAAAAACTTTGACCATGTTTTTGGATTAAAACAGCGAATTTGCACTGTATTTTCATATGGTATTTATTGTTGTATTCTAGTTTTCTTGGTCTCAAGTTAAAGAATGGAAGGCATATTACAGAAATTGAGATGATTTTGACTGGTTTTACAATGAAAAGTACCTTGAAATTGAGCTCAAAGTAATAGAAATGTTCGATTTTTACCAAAGTTCAAAAGTAAGCAAATCATGCCAAGCGTCCAATACACATCAACTGGTGAGTCTAGTATTCTTTCACAAGTGCGCTGATATTATTTATACCATTTCTACACTAATGCAGTAGTCTGCATAACAGTAAATCTTCTAGTTTTTTGTAAGAATAAAAATTATAAGTGGAAAGCCAAAGAAATATAAGATGGGCCTGGGGATGTGACTAACAAACAGAGAACTTGTTATTTTGGTGCCAGGAATGTCTTTCTTGTTTATTCTGGACCCTATTCAGAAATTGGCATCTTTTGAAATTGGCAAAATTGCTAAATTCTGACCACTTTATTGGATAGTTAACCCTTTCAGGGTCCGTCCCGTAGATCTACGGCTTTACGGTGAGTGTCCAAACCGTAGATCTACACCATGAGCTCAGCTCACTCTGATAAACTGTGAGTGGTACATTTGGGCCTAGATATGAGAGAATACATCTATGTGGTATGTGTGCACCACATAAAACAGATCCTGCAGCACACTGTGTATAATGAGAGAAAAAAACTGAAATCATGATTTTTCGATTGAAACAGCAACTTTGCAGTGTTTTTTCGTATGTTTTTTATAGTTGTATTTGCGATTTCTTGGTCTCATTTGATAGAATGGAAGACATATTACAGAAATAGAGATGATTTTGATTGGTTTTAGCACTGGAAATGGCTTGAAACTGAGCTCAAAGTAGCGGAAATGTTAAATTTTTGCCGATATTCAAGAGTAAACAAACGACCTCACACGTCTAATACACGTCAGCTGGTGGGTCTAATATACATTCACAAATATGGTGATGATATTTATACAATTATTACAGTATTGCATAACAGTAAATCTTCTATTTTTTGGTGTGAATAAAAATTCATTATGTGAATAAAAAATCAAAATGGAATTTATTTGTTAAGCCTCAAAACATAACTAATGAACAGAGGAAATGTTAGTTTAGTGCCTGGAATGCCTACATTGTTTATTCTGGACCTTATTTTGAAATTGGAATATTTTGAACTTTGTGTTAAATTGGCCAAATTAACAATTTCCGATCACTTTATTTTGTAGTTGAAACAGTTGACTTGGCGATTTCTTGTGCTCAATCGATAGAATGGAAGTAATACTAGTGAAATTGCTAAGAATTTGGTTGATTGGAATAATGTAATTGGCCTAAAATGGGAGTCAAAGTCGGCAAAATCGCCGATTCGTAAATATCGCTGACACATCAAAATTTGCGAGAGCATAATTTCGTCAATTTTCCACCAAATTTCGTACTTTTTGTTTTATTACCTTCACAAAAAGATTCTCTACGATTTCATAAGAAAAAATAAATTTTTTTTTTTTTAAATTCTTGGACACTGGTGCGTGACTCCAGATTTGGGCCTTGGACCCTGAAAGGGTTAAAATCGGTAAATGGGTGGTTTCTTGTACTCATTTGATAGAAAAAATAGAGTTCTAGCGAAATAGTTATGATTTTTGTCGACTAGTACTCTGGAATTGGCTGAAAATAGGGCTCAAAGTGGGCAAAGTCGCCGATGTGTAAACATCGTCGAGACCACTAACTTCACGAGAGCATAATTCTGTAAGTTTTCCATCAAATTTCATACTTTTGGTTTCATTATGATCTGGAAAAGATTCTCTGTCTTTTCATAAGAAAATTTTTTTTTTTTTTTTGAAATTTTGGCAACCCTGATAACAAGTCTCTGAGAGGGTCTGGCGACCCCCAGAGGGTTAAATATCATAGAATATATGTGTGTGGATGGAATGGTCTGGTATGGTAGCTCGGCTGACTACCATACATACCACACTTGATTTCTTACAATAAATACTACTCATCTCACCCTAGATTAAGACTATAAATATTTTAAGGTAAGTAATGAGTGCACAATGTGTGTATTGTACTTTTTTATTGATTTTTGATGCCTAGTTCTATTGCTAACTTAATATATGTTAGTGTAAACTTATTATCTAGTATTTGTATGCATTTGTAAGGGGGAAAAAAAGGGTGTTCCACTTTACAGCGATAGCCTGGAACCTAACCTTCCGTATAAGTGGGGCCCTACTGTATTATTATTATTAATAACACATACTTTACTAATACCACTGCCTCAACCACTGCCTCAACCACTGCCTCAACCACTGCCTCAACTGCTGCCTCAACCACTGCCTCAACTGCTGCCTCAACCACTGCCTCAACCACTGCCTCAACTGCTGCCTCAACCACTGCCTCAACCACTGCCTCAACCGCTGCCTCAACTGCTGCCTCAACCACTCCAGTCACACTCAATCTACAAGCACCAAACACAATGAATTATTGTGAAATGTTTGGAAGAGAGCAGAGACTAATGCTCACTCCAGCATAAACAAAGCTACACTGACTGACGATGTCTCAGTTACTTCTTCCACCACTCCTTCAACCCTCGTATTTTTGTACAATTTCCTTCAATGCTATCGTATTATTATTATTATTATTATTATTAGCAGTAGCAGAAATGTTTGATTCTTTGCCATGTTCAAGAGTAAACATATGATGTCACTGTCCAATACCTGTCTGAATAGCCATTCCAATATTCAGTCATGAATGGGTTGACGTTATTTATACTATAGTTTAATAGTAAATAATGAACAAACAAAACGCTCACCACACTGAGTGGTGGGAGGGCTGGCTGCCAGTTTTGGGGGTCGGAGGGAGGATAGTAGGGACTCGCAGGTGGCTGGAAACTTAAATATGATTTGGTGGCTGAGAATTTGGCAGTTGGGAATTTGGCAATTGGGAATTCGTGAATGTGTGAAGCCCGCGAATGTTGAAGGAGACCTGTATACTGTACAGTGGACCCCCGCATACCGTCGGCATCACATAACGTTCAATCCGCATACCGCTCGCTTTTATCGCAAAAATTTTGCCTCGCATACCGCTCAAAAACCCGCTCACCATTCTTCGTCCGAGACGCGTCCAATGTGCGCCCTTAGCCAGCCTCACATGTGCCGCCGGTGGCATTGTTTACCAGCCAGCCTCCGCGGTAACATCCAAGCATACAATCGGAACATTTCGTATTATTACAGTGTTTTTGGTGATTTTATCTGCAAAATAAGTGACCATGGGCCCCAAGAAAGCTTCTAGTGCCAACCCTACAGCAATAAGGGCGAGAATTACTATAGAGATGAAGAAAAAGATCATTGATAAGTATGAAAGTGGAGTGCGTGTCTCCGAGCTGGCCAGGTTGTATAATAAACCCCAATCAACCATCGCTACTATTGGTGGTACAGCTGCTGCTGCTGCTGTACCACCATCAGCTGCTGCTGCTGCTGCTGCACTGTCAGCTGCTGCTGCTGCTGCTGTACCACCGTCAGCTGCTGCTGTAGTACCGTCTGCTGCTGTGGTAGCATCGTCTGCTGCTGCTGTAGCACTGTCAGCTGCTGCTGCTGCTGTAGCACTGTCAGCTGCTGCTGCTGCTGTACCACCATCAGCTGCTGCTGCTGCTGTAGCATTGCTGCTGCTGTAGCATCGTCTGCTGCTGCTGTAGCACTGTCAGCTGCTGCTGCTGCTGTACCACCATCAGCTGCTGCTGCTGCTGTAGCATCGTCTGCTGCTGCTGTAGCATCGTCTGCTGCTGCTGTTGTAGCATCGTCTGCTGCTGCTGTAGCACTGTCAGCTGCTGCTGTAGCACTGTCAGCTGCTGCTGCTGCTGCTGTAGCACCGTTGTTGGTGTGGCTTATTGAGAATACCAAGAAACAATTAACCCCAGAGGATTTGCCACCCAGGATAACCCAAAAAAGTCAGTGTCATCGAAGACTGTCTAACTTATTTCCATTGGGGTCCTTAATCTTGTCTCCCAGGATGCAACCCACACCAGTCGACTAACACCCAGGTGAACAGGGAAAAATGCCTGGAACTAGTGCTCATATTGGTGAATTTAAAGCCAGCAAAGGTTGGTTTGAGAGATTTAAGAATCGTAGTGGCATACACAGTGTGATAAGGCCTGTTCTGGAAGAAAATGCCAAACAGGACCTACATTACTCAGGAGGAAAAGGCACTCCCAGGACACAGTGTCTCATCAGTCATTGCTGCATCTTCAATAAAGGTAAGTGTCATTTATTCTTCATTTAGTAGAGTAGTACATGCACAATATATATTGTGCATGTACTACTCTACTATTGTGCATGTATCCTTCTCTTTGTGTGTAGGAAAATGTATATTTCATGTGGTAAAAATTTTTTTTTCATACTTTTGGGTGTCTTGCATGGATTAATTTGATTTCCATTATTTCTTATGGGGAAAATTCATTCGCATACCGATCATTTCGCATAACAATGAGCCCTCTTGCACGGATTAAAGTCGCTATGCGGGGGTCCACTGTACTTGTTTATCCTCTTTTTCTTAAACTATGTATTACCTATAACTAAACCCCTTTGTATACAAAGTTCAATCAAAGGGCTCCCATTATCATTTACACCTGGCACCATAAACTTACCTACCACACCCTCTAAATGTTTCTCCTACTTTAGTATTCAGGTCCCCTACCACAATTACTCTCTCACTTGGTTCACAGGTTTCTATACATTTGCTTAACCTTTAAACTGTGCAAACATAGATAAACGTTTGCCCGCGTAGCGCTCTGAATGTAGATCTACGTTTTATTTTTCATTCCTTCAAATTTGGCACAATAGGCCTGAGTCGCATAGACATGAGAGAATGAGTCTGTGCACAAAGTGTGTGCAGTATTAAAAAAATCTGGGACCACTTAGTACCTTGTAGCAGCACCAGTTCAATTGAGTACTAGCTAGAGCAAATACCAGGGATTCACTGATGCCATGTTGCATTAACACTCCCCTTTTAAGAGGAAAGTAAAAATAGGTTAGATAAATACATGAGTGGGTGTGGGTGGGTGTGAGTTGGACCTGACTAGCTTGTGCTACTAGGTCTGATGCCATGCTCCTTCCTTCAGTGGATGTGACCTGACTAGGTGGGTCATTGGTCTAAGATGGGGGGTGACATGGACCTCCCTTGCTTGGGCCAGTAGGCCTGCTGCAGTGTTCCTTCTTTCTTATGTTCTTATGTATTCGGCAGGCTGGCTGGCTGGTTGGCTGGTTTTGGCTGTCTCTGGCTGTCTCCCTGTCTGTATCTCTGTCTATATCTTTGTCTATATCACTATCTGTCTATATCTCTCTGTCTGTTTCTGTCTCTCACATGTACACATAAGTACAATTATTATACATAGTGTAAATTACCTAGGATAATCCAAAAATCCCAGGCAAAGATTGACAGTGACATTTATCAAATGTCACTGGGCTGTCAGCACTTGTCATAATACCATTCTTCAAGGAGTTTTATGCATACTTCAGGCATGCACAGGTAGACAGACAGTCAGATAAGCAGAGCTAGACAGACAGATAAGCAGAGACAGACAGACAGACATGTTTGTGTGTAACAGTGAAAACAAATAAAGCCAGGGTTCCCTGCAGCAGTGCATGATCATCAAGTGTCAAACCACTGCTTACCCTGTCAGCAGTTTTAGTGACATCATAAACACCATGCTTCAAGGAGTTTCATATGTACTCCAGAGTGTCTAAAACATTGCTGAGACCTATAAATACTTTGTATATATTTCTAGACAATAGTAAATGACCAAGGCAGGAGAAAATGTTCACATGTCAGTGTGTTTGTGACTATTTCAGTACTATTTCAGTACCTAATATTATTGTCTGAACAAATATTGGCTATGAAATCACAATAACTATTATAAATTGCAATTATCAGAACATAAAAATTATATAAATTAAATTAAAATTGAGAAAAAAGGGACATCGGCAACACTTCTGCAAGTGGCAGGACTCTGTTGCCATCAGGTGAGCATCCAGAGCCAACTTTTTGGTCTTATATCTCGGTAATTATGGGTCCAAAAATTTTTTTTTTTTTGGTCTTATAACACACAGAAAATTGCCCTCTTTAATTTAAAAAATTATTTTTCAAAATAATCAGAGCACTGGCAGTGAAAATGTAGATCTACATTTGGACAGTTTAAGCCTTTAAGGGTTAACATCTCCCAAAATCTCTCTCTGTCCTCTAGACTTCTCTCTTCTCCAGGTGCATACATGTTTTTTATGACCCACTCTGCACATCCGACCCTTACTTTAATCTACATAATCCTTGAATTTATACATTTATATTCCCTCTTCTCCTTCCATAACTGATCCTTCAACATTATTGCTCTAACTCTTTCAGATACTCCTGACTTAATCCCATTTATTTCTCCCCACTGAAACTCGCTCACCCCCTTCAGCTTTGTTTTGCTTACGAGCCAGGACATCCAACTTCTTTTCATTCATAACAATAGCAATCATTGCTTTCTTGTCATCCGCACCACATCCACACACATTCAAACATCCCAGTTTTATAAAGCTTTTCTTCTCATTTTTAGTATAAATGCATACAGGAGAAGGGGTTATGAACCCATTGCTCCCAGCATTATAGTCACCTCATACTACACGCATGGCTTATGGAGGAAACATTCTTTTTCACTTCCCCATGGACAATATAGGAAATAAACAAGAACAAGAGCTATTAAGTAAAAGAAATACAGTGGAGCCTCAGTTAACCCTTTGAGGGTTTTCGTCGTACTAGTACGTCTTACGCGTAGGGGTTTTTGACGTACTAGTACGCATAAATTCTAGCGGCCTCAAATCTCGCGCGAAAAGGCTGATAGGCCTAGGTGTGAGAGAATGGGTCTGCGTGGTCAGTGTGCGCGGTAGAAAAAAAATCTGGGACCCAGTGGTGCATTGTGGGAATGCCCTCTTAGTAAACAATGTCCACCATGCCTCGCGGTAAGAAGCTCCTCACTCCTCGGCGAATTGGGACACTTTTGTTCCCCAGTGACAGTTCTAATAGTGATGGAAGTGCCAGTGAAGATGAGTTTCGTGGTTTTAGTGAGGTTTTGACCGAAACTAATGACCATAATATCGGTAATAGTGAAGAAAACCCAGACGACCCTCAGCCTTCCACCTCTGGTGCTGGGCCCTCGTGTTCACGTTCAGTTGTTCCAGAACCCAAGAGGAAACTTCTATTTTCCCAAATCCCAGACTCAGATGAGAGCATGGGTGATGATAGTGATAGTGAATATGAACTACAAGCTCTTCAAACTAGTTCCAGTAGTGATAGTGAAGTGCAATATTCCCCAGTGAAGCGTCAGTATATACGACGATATATGCGCTCTGGAAGTGTGCCATATGCTATTCCAAGGGGAAGGAGTGTATCTCGGAGTACATCCCGTGGCTGTACAACAGGAACAGACAGTGAAAATGACGAAGATACTGTTGCAATTGGGATGGAAAATGTGCGTGGTGGTAGTGGTGCCGGCGGTGAGGCACCAGCAGTGGGCCATGCTGCCACCCACGCTGCCACCCACGCCGCTGCCTCAGCTGATCTAGAACAAAGGCCACCATCCCCCACTCCCCCACCACACCAGCCTCCACAACCACAACCTCCACAACCACAACCTCCACAACCACAACCACCTGTCATTGTCCAGTACCCACCAGCAGACCGCACCTGGGATTGGCAGGAAGCTGTCAATTTTGTTCCAAATCCCCACCAGTTTGATGGCAGCCAAAGTGGAATACGGCCATCTTGTGCACTTGGGAACAATGCCACTGAACTGGAATGTTTCGAGTTATTCTTTGACGAACCACTGATGAAAAGTATTGTCATGGAAAGCAACACATACTACGAGTACACCATGGCAAACACAATACTTTCACCAAAATCATGTCTACACCAATGGAAGGAGGCAACTGTGGCTGAGCTGTATCTTTTCTTTGCCACAATAATGCTTATGCCACATGTGTATAAGCACAAAGTGAAATCATACTGGTCAACAGACCCCCTGATTGCAACACCAGGTTTCAGTGATATAATGCCAGTGAATCGATTTGTGCTAATGTTACGTATGCTTCACTTCTCAGATAAAACCAGGCCTCACAGAACTGACAGGTTATATAAGATTAGGAATGTGTTTGTGTATCTGAAACAGAAATTCAGTACTCATTTTTATCCCTTCAGGAAGCTTGTAATTGACGAGTCTTTGATTCTGTTCAAAGGAAGACACTCTTTCAAGCAGTACATACCAAGCAAGAGGAAACGCTTTGGTATAAAGTTGTTTGTGCTTTGTGATTGTTACAGTGGTCTGGTATTGGATATTATTGTGTACACTGGAAGTTATACATTGCAAAATACCAGGAAGTTATTGGGCATCTCAGGTGATGTGGTTCGAACAATGATAGAACCATACCTTGGTAAGGGGCATATATTATATACAGATAACTGGTACACAAGCCCCTCACTCAGTGATTTTTTGCGAGTGAACATGACAGATGTGTGTGGCACAGTGCATGCAAATCGAAAACATATGCCCAGGTTTGATGCTGGCACTCGCAGAGGTGAGGTGCAGGCGTTTGCTGCCAATGACATCATGGCATTTCGGTGGCATGACAAACGAGATGTCACACTGTTGTCATCAATTCACCCTAATGAAATGGCAGACAGTGGCAGGCAGCATAGAGAGAGAAATGAACCCATTCTAAAACCTGCAGCTGTGATTGATTACACCTTCAACATGCGTTCAGTGGACAAATGTGACATGCAGATTGGGTTTGCTGATTGTGTTCGCAAGAGTTATAAGTGGTACATCAAACTGTTTTTCCATCTTCTGGACATTTCCATGCTCAATGCTTATAATATGTATAAGATGAGCACCAGAAACAAACCACAGTACGGCGAATTCTGTTTGTCTGTCATCAGACAAATAGTATTCAAGTACCAAGGAAATGCACCTGCAATTGACCGCCCACCAAATTATCAACAACTACCTGCTCGTCTGAAGCATGGTGATCACTTCCTGGTAAAACTGCCTGCTACTGCTTTGAAGAAAAAGGCTCAGAAGAGGTGTTACGTCTGTTCACATACAAAAAAACGCCCACGACAACGCAGAGACACTCGTTTTATGTGTGAGGAGTGCAAAACTCCACTGTGCATGACACCATGTTTCAAAGAGTTCCACAGGCTGCAGAACTTCTAGAAACATGTCCTGTGACTGTATATGTGTATATAAAATATAGAAAAATAGTAATAAACAACATTTCATATTGTTTGTTTGTGTAAATATTTTCTGTAAACAAAATAATGACAACAGTGTTTACGCCCTTATTGTGTAGTATTGAAAAAGAAATAACTTACAAAATACTGATCATGTTGGCCTCAGAGGCCATAAAAGTTACTCAGAAAAAGAAAAATTGAAAAAAAATTGAAAATAGTACATAAAAAAGTAAATAGAAAAATACCGGGTGACGGCAGTCGGCGATGTTACCATATGTTGTTCAATTTTGGGAAATTTCACACCTCCATATCTCGGTAAGTATTGACGCTAAAATTTTTTTGTTTAGCCTATAATGTTTATAAAAAAATACTCTATTTTTTCATAAGAAAAAATAATTTTTTTTTTTTTTGAAATTTGGCCGACCCTGAGAACGAGTTTCGGAGAGGGCCTGTCGACCCTCAAAGGGTTAAAGGCATTAATCCATTTCAGAGAGCTTGCCTTTAACTGATTTGGATGTTATCTGAATTAATTTTCCCCATAAAAAATAATGGAAACCCAATTAATCCATGTCAGACAGCCAAAAGTATTAACAAAAAATATTTTTTTAAAGATTAAATATAAATATATATACAGAAAACAATGACAAATAAATATAAAGCACTAATAAAATGGATAAATGAATATTTAACATCACACTTACCTTTATTGACTCCTGTTGGTGTAGGAGGTAGGTAGGAGGCAAGAGGAAGGTGAGTTTATTATGCTTCAATATGACGCTAATATCATCTCTACGGCTTATTTATCTATCACAATTAATCTAATATGACATAATAAACAATATTAATAACATAGAAACATGATATATACTCTAAAATGAATAAAATATGTCATAACATACATGAGGAGTAAGTAATGGTGATGTTGTTGTTGGGTTTATAAGGGCCACTGAGAGAAGCTGTACATAGTGGAGGTGGAGGTGGAGGTACCAGCAGAACCCACCACCACTATTCACAATTATTGTACACAATTTATAAATAAGAAATATTTACATTTTAATTTATAAATAAGAAATATTTACATTTTAATTTATAAATAAATTAGTTTATTCAGGTATACAGAAATACAGTTACGTACATAGATTATCATACAAAGCAGCATATGTGTAAAGTACCTACGATAACACAAAAAAGTCAGAGTGACTTATTTCCATGGGGGTCCTTTCATATATACACTTATATTTTCTTTTATACTTACACTTTTATATTTACACTTACCTTGGAGGAGATGTTAGTTTAGTTAGTTAGTTTGATGGAGGAGATGCTGGCAGAAGTTTAGGGTGGTGGAAGATAGGAGGGTGCTGTATATTCATTGGCCCTATACACATCCAACAACATTAGAGTTACAGTGGTCCCTCGATAATTGTAGGGCTCGATAGTCGTAATTTTCGGAAATCGTAACGATATTTTCGTAAAAACATTGGCTCGCTAATCGTAGATTGACTCGCAAATAGTCATTCGTCTGGGACGCGTACTCACGCTTTGAGCCGCCCCGGCCTCCCTTCCCAGCCAGTGTGGCATTTTTTACCAGTGAGCGACGGTCCCCTCACTTGCTCATACGAAATATTTCATAATACGTATTCCATTCATTTTAGTGCTTGCAACTACTAAATAAGCTACCATGGCTCCAAAGAAAGCTCCTAGTGCCAAGCCTTTGGTAAAGAAGGTGAGAAATATGATTGAATTTAAAAAAAAAATCATTGAACAATATGAAAGTGGCGTATGTATGGCCGAACTGGCCAGGATGTAGAACAAACCCCATACAACCATAGCTTCCATCATGGCCAAGAAAAAGGAAATCAAGGACGCTGTTGTTGAAAAGGGGGTAAATATGCTGACAAAAATGCGATCACCAGTACTCGAAGAGGTTGAGAAGTTATTATTGGTGTGGATAAACGAGAAACAATTAGCAGGAGATAGTCTTATGACTTCGATTATTTGTGAAAAGACTAGGCAGTTGCACGACGATCTGGTAAAGAAATTGCCTGCAACGAGTACTGATAATTGTGAATTTAAGGCCAGCAAAGGTTGGTTTGAGAGATTTAAGAACCGTAGTGGCATACACAGTGTGATAAGGCATGGTGAGGCTGCCAGTTCGGACCACAAAGCGGCTGAAAAATATGTGCATGAATTCAAGGAGTACATAGAGGCTGAAGGACTGAAACCTGAACAAGTGTTCAATTGTGACGAAACAGGCCTCTTTTGGAAGAAAATGCCAAAGTGGACCTTCATTACACAAGAGGAAAAGGCAATGCCAGGACACAAGCCTATGAAAGACAGGCTGACGCTCATGTTCTGTGCTAATGCTAGTGGGATTTCAGAGTGAAGCTGTTACTAGTGTACCATTCTGAAAATCCCAGAGTGTTCAGGAAAAACAATGTTATGAAGAGTAAATTGTGTATGTTTTGGAAATCTAATAGTAAGGCATGGGTAACGAGGGAAATTTTCGTCGAGTGGTTCAATGAAGTGTTTGGCCCTAGTGTGAAGAATTACCTCCTGGAAAAGAAATTGGATCTCAAGTGCCTCCTAGTAATGGACAATGCACCTGCTCATCCTCCAAACTTGAATGACCTAATTTTGGAGGAGTTTGGGTTCATCACAGTAAAGTTCTTGCCCCCGAATACCACTCTTCTCCTCCAGCCCATGGACCAGCAGGTCATTGCAAACTTTAAAAAAACTCTACACCAAAGCAATGTTTCAAAGGTGCTTTAATGTGACCTCAGACACTCACTTGACCCTAAGAGATTTTTGGAGAGAACACTTCAGCATCCTCCATTGCATAAGCCTTATAGGTAAGGCTTGGGAGGGAGTGACTACCAAGACTTTGAACTCTGCTTGGAGAAAATTGTGGCCAGATTGTGTCCACAAGAGGGATTTTGAAGGGTTTGGGGCTGACCCTGATGAGCCTGTGTCAGTTGTTAAATCTATTGTGGCACTGGGGAGTTCCATGGGGTTGGATGTGAGTTTGGAGGATGTGGAAGAGTTGGTGGAAGACCACAACGAAAAGCTAACCACTGAGGAGCTGCAAGAGCTTCAGCAGGAACAGCAACAGATCACAGCTCAGAATCTTGCTGCAGAGGAGGAGGAGGAAGAGAGATGGAAGAAGGTGCCTTCTTCAGAAATTAAGGAGATTTTTGAAATGTGGGGTAAGATGGAAAGATTTATGAAGAAACATCACCCTGACAAGGCTGTTGCAAGCCATGTTGGCAACATGTACAGTGACAAAGTCTTGGCCCATTTTAGGGAGGTGTTAAAGAGACACCAGAAACAGAGCTCTCTGGACAGTTATTTTGCTAGACAGGACTCCAGTGACTCTCAAGGTGGTCCTAGTGGCATTATGAAACAGAGAAGAGAAGTAACCCCAGAAAAGCAATTGGTACCTAAGGTGTTGATGGAAGGGGATTCCCCTTCCAAACTGTAAATAATCCAATCTCTCTCCTCCAGTCTTCCATACACTAAGAAGAATTGCCAATAAAGGTAAGTGTTATGCTGTTAATGTTTCATTTATCGTGTCCCATTGTATTGTTTATGTACTACATCTATATTTCATGTAAAAAAAATTTTTTGTTTTAGTACTTCTGGGTGTCAGGAACGGATTAATTGTATTTACATTATTTCTTATGGGGAAAATTGATTAGAAAATCGTAAATTTCGATAATAGCAACACTTTCAGGAACGGATTAATTATGATAAACGAGGGACCACTGTACGCGTATTTAGCAGTTACAAGCACTAAAAACAATGGAATACAAAATATATCACATGTACGTGTGGAATCTTCCTCACTGGCTTGTAAACAATGGCACTCTACATGGAGTGGATGGGCAGCCGCGGCTCAGGCTGCATGGACACGTTCAGGACAAATGCCCTTAACCGAGTTATTGGGCGTTGGCCGAGCCAATATTTTGCCTCAAAAACTTGCCTTTTTCCGATTTTGGCGTTAGCCGATGCTGCCGTTAACTGGGGGTCCACTATATATATACAGGAAGGCCCCGCTTTACGGCGTTTCACTTTACGGCGTTCCGCTAATACGGACATTTCAAATTATGACCAAAACTCACTATACGGCTCCCCCCCACCTGACTTTCTAATACGGTCACCGTGCCCCACCCTGTTTGTTTACATTCTCCATGAGCTCAGTAAGCACTAAGTCTCTCCATTTTGTCTGGAAACTCCAAAATTTCAAATGTTTTTAAAAGTTATTTCATATTTTATATATACTCTGATAATTATACTTATGTATACCTGTACCTAAATAAACTTACATACATCAAGTCATTTAAATGTCGTATATTACGTTAATATACACATTTTCATTAATCCATCCATGATATTTTTTTCAAAATTATATAATAAACACGATGCATAACATATAAATAAGATAAATACACCCCACAGTAGAATAAATAAACATAAATGTGAGCTGTGTAGCAGACGACTTCCACAAGTGGTGATAATAACAATACTGAGTCTCATTAAATGTCGTATATTACGTTAATATACACATTTTCATTAATCCATCCATGATATTTTTTTCAAAATTATATAATAAACACGATGCATAACATATAAATAAGATAAATACACCCCACAGTAGAATAAATAAACATAAATGTGAGCTGTGTAGCAGACGACTTCCACAAGTGGTGATAATAACAATACTGAGTCTCATTAAATGTCGTATATTACGGTAATATACACATTTTCATTAATCCATCCATGATATTTTTTTCAAAATTATATAATAAACACGATGCATAACATATAAATAAGATAAATACACCCCACAGTAGAATAAATAAACATAAATGTGAGCTGTGTAGCAGACGACTTCCACAAGTGGTGATAATAACAATACTGAGTCTCATTAAATGTCGTATATTACGGTAATATACACATTTTCATTAATCCAGCCATGATATTTTTTTCAAAATTATATAATAAACACTATACATAACATATAAATAAGATAAATACACCCCACAGTAGAATAAATAAACATAAATGTGATCTCTGGTAGCAGACGACTTCCACAAGTGACGCCATAATAACAATAGTCACGGAGTCTCATTAAATGTCGTATATTACGGTAATATACACATTTTCATTAATCCATCCAGGATATTTTTTTCAAAATTATATAATAAACACGATGCATAACATATAAATAAGATAAATACACCCCACAGTAGAATAAATAAACAAATGTGAGCTGTGTAGCAGACGACTTCCACAAGTGGTGATAATAACAATACTGAGTCAAATTAAATGTCGTATATTACGTTAATATACACATTTTCATTAATCCAGCCATGATATTTTTTTCAAAATTATATAATAAACACGATACATAACATAAAAAGATGATAAATACACCCCACAATAGAATAAATAAACATAAATATAAGATGTGGGAGCCTGGTTTGTTTACTCTGTGCCTGGCCTGTCACCTCTCATGTATTCATTCTTTCTCTCTCTCATTTATTCGTTTTATCTCATTTACTTACTCCTGACCCTACATTAAGACTACAAATATTTTAAGGTAAGTAATGAGTGAACTGTATATACATTTTATCGCTCTGGGATGCTTAAATATCATAGAATAGTATGTGTGGGTGGGGTGGCCTGGTGAAATAGCCTGCCTATTACAATACATACCACACTTGATTTCTTACAATAAATACTACTTGTCTCACCCTAGATTAAGACTATAAATATTTTAAGGTAAGTAATGAGTGCACTATGTGTGTATTGTACCTTTTATTGTTTTTTGATGCCTGGTTCTATTGCTAACTTAATATATGTTAGTGTAAACTTGTTATCTAGTGTTTGTATGCATTTATAAGTGGAAAAAAAGGGTGTTCCACTTTACGGCGATTTCCGCTTTACGGCGCTAGCCTGGAACCTAACCCGCCGTATAAGTGGGGCCTTCCTGTATATATATATTGGCTCCCTTAACTTCTAATGTTGGTGTGTAACTAGTTAATGGTCTAAGTTCGACTGTAATGTCATCATAAGCTTTTTCATATGTGCATGTTGTTTGTGTATAACACTCACTACTACCCTTGTTTATTCTACCTCCTGAACACTCCTACAACACACTGCTCTCTGACATTTGTATGTATATTCCTTCTAGGACAGTCAACCCGACAGTGCTGTATGACCCTTTTAGGTTTAACACTTAGTTTGGTTATATTATTATTATTCCATTTGAATATAATAATTTAAAATGTTTATGTTGAATGTCATATTGTTTAAGCAATCATTAGTTAACAAAATAATTATTATATTCACCATGTGATTTATCTCTAAGATCTTTAACCCCTAAACGGTCCAAACGTATATATACGTTCTTATACCATTACTGTCTCTCAGGACAGCACTATCAGCCCCACATTTACTGACTACCAGGACGTCACCTCCAGCCTTACAGTTTCTGACTACATGGCCAGTATCAAGGGCATTACCATTCAGCCCAGACTTTTTATGTTCCCATCTGTTGTAGAAAGCTTCCAGGTTTTCTATGAAAGCAGCTTTGATGTTATCCTCTTTTAGTACCCTTGTGATTTTAGTCCACAGATTTATCTCATTTGGGCATACTCAAAAACACTTCCCTGTTTTAATACTGCTTGTAGCTAGTTCTTGGATATCTGCACAAGGGGCGTGACACCAATTTCCACAAAAATGACAATTTATCCATGTGGAAGCCCATTTGTTTGATTGACTGCAGACTACACAAAGCTTCATAATGATTTGAATGGTTGATTTACTGTAATTCTACTAGCAACCTCTTGAATACTCTATTAATAACCTCCTTAAATGAAGCTCTAGCTATTTCTGTTTCTATTTCTAACTATACTTGTATATTGGACAGCTTACCGTGTATGTTCCTGATTTATATTTATTGTTTGTGTTTGATAAGGGTGCCTACAACCCCATCTGTTTACAGTCTGCTTTATTGTCCAACGAATCCGTTTGAAACCAGTTAAGTATACGTAGTATAAATTACCTAGGATAACCCAAAAATCCAGACAAAGTGTTATACTCTGTTTGAAGATGTGAGTAAAGGTGATGACACAGTCTTGTGGCTCTCTCTGAGACAGAGAGCTAGACAGATAGACAGGGAGCTTGACAGACAAATAGACAGACAAAAATGTTTGTGTACCAGCGAAAACAAAGGAGGGGGATTGTCATCTAATCTTTTCTTATCAGCTGCACCCTCCCCCCACCCTTGTTTACCCTCATCAAACATCAGCTCTTATCAGATACTATCTCCCCTTATCATGTCACTGTCAGGGGTGGACTTCGTTTTTCATGCTTCAAGGGAACTTATTATTACATATTATTATTCTTATGTATCAGTCATCTCCATCTCCTCCTCCTCCTCCTCCTCCTCCTCCTCCCCTCCATCTCCTCCTACTCCTCCTCCTCCTCCTCCTCCATCTCCTCCTCCTCCTCCTCCATCTCCTCCATCTCCTCCTCCTCCTCCTCCTCCTCCTCCTCCTCCTCCTCCTCCTCCTCCTCCTCCTCCTCCTCCTCCATCTCCTCCTCCTCCATCTCCTCCTCCTCCATCTCCTCCTCCTCCTCCACCATCCTCCTCCTCCTCCTCCACCACCTCCTCCTCCTCCTCCACCACTCTCCTCCTCCTCCATCTCCTCCTCCATCTCCTCCTCCCATCTCCTCCTCCTCCTCCTCCTCCTCCTCCTCCTCCTCCTCCTCCTTCCTTTTCCTCCTTTCCTCCTCCTCCTTTCCTCCTCCTCCTTTCCTCCTTCTCCTTTCCTTTTCCTCCTCCTCCTTTCCTCCTCCTCCTTTCCTCCTATTCCTCCTCCTCCTCCTCCTCCTCCTCCTCCTCCTTCCTTTTCCTCCTCCTCCTCCTCCTCCTCCTCCTTCCTCCTCCTCCTCCCCTCCCTCCTCCTCCTCCTTTTCCTCCTCCTCCTCCTCCTCCTCCTCCCCCTCCCCTCCTCCTCCTCCTCCCTCCTCCTCCTCCTCCTCCCCTCCTCCCCTCCTCCCCTCCTCCTCCTCCTCCTCCTCCTCCTCCTCCTTTTTCCTCCTCCTTTTCCTCCTCCTTTTCCTCCTCCCCTTCCTCCTCCTTTTCCTCCTCCTCCTTTTCCTCCTCCTCCTCCTCATTATATACTTCCACATATCCAAAACATTGCTGGGACATATAAATACTTTGTTTATATTCCAAGACAATAGTAAATGACCAATGCAGGTGTAAATATCCACCCGTCAGTGTGTTTATGGCAATTTGAGTACAATTTCAGTACCTAATACTAGTGTCAGAACAAAGATTGGTTATAAAATGACAAGAACTACTACAAATTGTAATTATCAGAACATAAAAATTACATAAAATATGAAAAATAGAAAAAAGGTATATCGGCAACACTTTTGCAAGCGGCAGGACTCGATGTTGCTGTCACATGAGCATCCAGTGCCAACTTCTTGGCCTCATATCTCCGTAAGTACTGACCCTAAATTTTTTTTTATTCTGTAATACTTAAAAAATATGCTCTTTTTTCTATTTTTTTTTTTCCAAAATATTCAGGGCGCTGCGTGAGTGGATGTATATATACGTTGGGACCGTTTAAGGGTTAAAGATAAACGTAGATGCTGTATAGTATATCTTGTCAGAAAACTTCTTTAATTCTTTTAGAACTTAAAAATATAAGTTTTGAATTTATTTAGTGAAACATTTGATAATACAGACAAATTTGTTATGCTTGTAGCATCACCACCTTGACTATAACACTACTATCCATGCTTTTACCACTATCATTCCTGCTTTGTTTTCTAGTTCATTATGTTGTGTTGGTAATGGTAGAATATAGCACTGTACTGACTCATGTTTCTGTTGCAGAAGTATTTTGTGGAACACTACCAAGTTGTATCATTCCAGACACTACATCTTTAGTATTGCGAGAAGAGCAACACTTGTGACTTAAATGAATTTTTAACTGGCCAACAGTTGATAGAAAATTACAAGTTAGTAATACTGTAGCTTAGAATTTCAGAAAAAAAAAATTTTAAACTTAGGAAAAACAAAAAAAAAGTTCTTCGGTGTGTTTTACACACAAAAAAAAAAAATCATGGCAGTCTTTTAAGACACAAAAAAACTCTATTAGTGCTCATAAGTAGAAATAGTTTTGCCTAAAAGATTTGTAATATGGTAATATATTCATGAGGAATATTGTCTTCAGTGTCCAAAATA